>NC_089735.1:15989593-16289593 GCF_035083965.1 Branchiostoma lanceolatum
TATAAATAAAATGTGGACACCAAAGACAATACTTCCTGTTTCTTTTTTGGTATTGGTTTGGATGTTTCAATTTATATATTAATGAGCTGAGGCTTGATTTTTGAGGCTTGACTTGACTTCTTGAGTTTTTCCTCCACAAAATGACTAGTTGAAAGTCCACTAAGTCATTATAGATTTATGTTTGTCTGCCGAAGCACGCCCAGGCGTCGGCAGGGCGTCGATAGGCTTATCAACGGTCGGCCGAAGCTCCGACGGCGTTCGCCCGAGCTTCGATCGATTTCCGTTTGGTGAAAATGTTTGGATCGGGGTTAAGCGACTAATCTGTTGACTTTGTGGCTTCTGCGCTAGTAATCCGATTGGTTTATGACAAAATTCCTGTTAAGGTTATTATTTTCAGTGTGCCCACCCACTTCCCTCATGTTTTACAGATTTGCCACAACTCAGAAAGTAAAGTTGGTCCAAATTTGAGCTTGTTACCAGGTCAGTTGATTCTGACTTCGTCCGTGTCCAAGAGATGGTACCGTCTTATGTTTAGTGTTCGACGGACGTCGCCCGAGCTCCGTTCAATTTGTGACGGGGCAGGTTTTCAGCGAAAATTACGGTCGACGCTCGGGCGAATTTGAAATTCGGCGAGCTTCCGGCGATCTACAAAATCGGCCGATGCTCGCATGAATTGTGACGCCGGCTTAAGACTATCGACGCCCTGTCGACGCCTGGGCGTGCTTCGGTAGACAAACAGTGCTTTTTTACATTTGTAATGAATTTGTACTTTGAACTAGTCATTCTGGGGGAAAAACTTCAGAAAGTCAAGCCTCAGTTAACGTTCATGAATATATAAATTAATACATTCCAAATCAACAGCAAAAAAAAGAAGCAGGAAGTATTGTCCTCGGATCGGTGTCTATTTTTCATTTATAATCAATTATTTTCAATGAAGATTTAACTTTGCATTTGACTTGACTTTCATTTGAAAAGTTTGGCATCATTCTTTGACAAGTCAATACAGTATATCCTTTATATTCTTATGTTATAAACCAAACTATCGTTACGTTTAATGTATAAATAAGAAGGAGTTCGGCCGGAGCCCGTCCAATGTTCCGCCGACACCAGCACACCGCTCGCCCTAAGCACGCGTTACTTTTCATAAGTGGAGAGGAACACCGAAGATGGTCGTCTGATTATTGTACGGAGCCCGAGCGAGGCTCGCAAGAGGCCGAAGAGTTCGGGCGACCTCGAGCTCCGACCGACAAAAAAATAGGTCTAATATCTTCGAATTGCCGCCCGAATATTGGCCGAGTGTTGGCCGTTGCTCAGGCGACCTACGGAAAACCCGTTGAGGAGCTCTCCGAGCTCAAAAATCGCCGCCGAGGCCTCGCTGAATTTAAACTCAGCTTCCAGTCACACGCGAACGTGCTTCGGCCGAGAATACCCATTTAGAGCTCGCCGAGACGTTGGCCGAGCTGAATTTTTGATTTGTGAAGGGGGGGGGGCTTTAGAACAGCGATGAGACTGAGCTCTTTACTACTAATAGGCCACTATTACATTGCTCTTGTTATAAACACATCATTTCACATATTTTCCCTGCTAATTCTGCTCATTTCTTACCAGGGCGTCCATAGATGACAGATGGAACTAACCAATGTACAACGGCTCTCCGGCCATCCGCAGTTAAACGTGTAAAACGTCAAGGCTGGAATTGGACTACTTGGTCAGCATCTTGTGTTCTGAATATTCTGAAAAGCTTGTCGAATAGAAAACTAACACAGAAGAAATACTGAAAAAGCACCAAAGCAATGAAGCAGTACTGTAAGATCTTAGTCACGTTTCAGTTCTTAAGAAATCTTTTCACACTTAGCCAGAAATCCTTTTACCTAAAGAACATTATAGAAAGTGAAAAGCTACTTGTTTGTATCAATCTCATTACATGTTTCTTGAGCATTTCCTACAATATGCTGAACACACAGGTTTAACGAATACATGCGCTTTAGAACACTTCACTTGTTACACTCCGGTCGGACTTCCTTTTTGTTGTAGTACGGCTATGTTGACTTGATCATATGGTAGACTTCCGCGCGCGCATCAATTTTCGTCTGTTCTGAAAAATAACATAAAAAGTTTTCAACCATACCGTAAGTCATAAAAAGCAGCTTCAAAATGAAAAAAAATGAATGCTATGAATTACAAACAAATATTTCATAAAACATGAACAAAGATGAAGAGTCTATATTTCGGTATACCATACTCTTTGTATTTAGTTCTGTTCATCCTTCCTGACCACATAGATTTTCATAATGAAGGCAACTTTGTTTTATAAACTTTTTTTATTCATTTGCACGCTCGCATCAATTTGTGGTCCCCAAAGGATGTCATCAAATCAACAGGGCCTAAATGAAGAGTAGAGTACCATAACTGCTGTTATTTATCATCGTTATCACCTTGGTGTCAGCCTTAAATAGTGATAGTACGTATGGATAGTAAGTAGGGTATTTTGATTCATAGAATTTTTCGTACGTTTTACAAGACGTTAGTTTTTCTCTATTTATTATTATTTATTTATCCTGGAGTTACGGTTTAATATTGAGGGTTAGGGTAAAGGCATGATTCAGATTTTTGTTAACTTTTATTTTTTAGATAATTCTTTTTGCCTTCTTCGATGAAAACTTTTCCGGGCCGAAGCAAAAGTTTCGGTGTCTGGAATGTACATGGGTTAGGTTCAAAATTAGAGGACTTAGAATTTTTAGACGAAATTAATAAATTCGACTTCTTCTCATTGCTAGAAACCTGGACCACAGAAAGTACCAAAATCAACATCAACAACTACAGTCATTTTCATTTGTACCGAAACAAAAACAAGAGAGCTAAGCGCTCTTCGGGAGGAATTTTATTCTTTTACAAAAATGAATATAGGCATTATATAAAAAAAAGTACCCTCCAAGTCCACAGACCTTCTCTGGGTACGAGTGGACCGCAAATTATTAGGACTTTCAAGAGATTTGTTTATATGTTCTGTGTATTTAAGCCCCAGCGCTTCTTCAACCCATAAAAACTCTGAGAACCACGTGATAGACATTTTAGAAGATGAAATAGCTAAGTATAGTTCAGAGGGATTCATCATACTTGGGGGCGATCTAAATTCGCGTCTTGGTGATTTAAATGACTATGTAGACAATGAGGACGGCCCCTGTGATGTTTCAAACCTTTTCAATGACAGACAACACTCTGACAAAGCACCTCCTAACAAATTTGGTAGACTTATAACTGACTTATGTATACAAGCTAACCTTAGAATACTAAATGGTAGAGTAGTGGGAGATTTACAAGGTAATTATACCTGTCATCAGCCGAATGGAAGCAGCACTGTGGATTATATCGCCACCAGCCAATTTCTTATTTCAACGCGTTCTACTGTTTAAAGTTCACCCTTTGACAGTTTTTTCGCACCACTGTATGTTATCTGTTCTCATCAATACAAACACAACAGATAAACATCCTAATGAAAAATACAATAGGCCGAAATCCAAACCTTCTCATCAGAGATTTCACTGGAACCAGTCATCCACGGAAACATTTTCTCACACTCTATCACAATCCCATTTTAAAAATAGATTAAATTCGCTCTCATTCAAAGCTAATAGTAACTCAAATTCTAAAGAAGAAATCGAAATGTTTGTATCGGAATTAAGCTCAATTCTAAAAGACGCAGGTGCTAGATCATTATCAATAAAGAGAACAAATTGTAAGACTAAGAGACGTACCCGGCTTGGACAAAACAAACAATGGTTCGACAAAAGCTGTACTGAACTAAAGCGAGAGGTGAAGAACCTCGCTTCCTTACTTGTAAAACAGCCATCAAACCCAGATATCAGGGGTAGATTCTTTAAAAGGAAAAAGGAATATAGAAAACTCATAAAAAAGAAGAAAAGGGATTTTCATAATTACATAATGACACAATTGTCCTGTCTAAAAGACAAAAATCCCAGTGCCTTTTGGAATCTAGTAAACAAATTAAAACCAGCAAAAGCGCAAGAGAACAATATATCAGATGAAGAGTGGCTTAATCACTTCAGCAGTGTAGACAAACTCTTTAACAATACAAAGGACTGTCCTGACCCAGAAAATGATCCACAAATTTCAAATAACGATTCACTAAATTCATCCCCGCCCCCTGTAAACCCCTCTGTCCTTGATTCCCCAATAACCATTGGGGAATTAACCACCGCCATTTCTAATCTTAAGAATAATAAATCTAGTGGACATGACATGATTCTAAACGAAATGTTGAAATCTGGTAAAATGATATTGAAAAAGCCACTCCTCCAGGTATTTAATATGTGTTTACAAAATGAATATTTTCCTGAGGAATGGTCTCTCAGCCATATCGTGCCAATTCACAAGTCAGGGGACCCGTCCATCCCAGACAACTATCGAGGAATCTCTATTATGAGCTGTCTAGGTAAACTATTTTCTTCCATATTGAATACTCGTTTAGTAAATTATGCAGAAAACAATACATTATTCAAACCCCATCAGGCAGGCTTTGGAAAAAACTTTAGAACAACAGATAATCTTTTCGTAGTTAGCACCCTAGTTAGGAAATACATTAGTCAGAACTCTCGCCTCTTTGCATGTTTTGTAGATTTTAGTAAGGTCTTTGATTCAGTTTGGAGAAATGGCCTCATATCTAAATTGAACAAGCTTTGTATAGGTGGTAAGTTTCTTCAAACTATCAAAGACATGTACTCTAAAACTACAAATTGTGTCAAACATAGTCATGGTCTCACTGAATCATATGTTACGCATAGCGGTGTCAAACAAGGTTGTAATTTAAGCCCAACGTTATTCAACTTATTTATTAGTGATATTACAACCATCTTTGACAATGAATGTGAACCACCAATTATGCATGATAAGTACATTCCCTGTTTATTATACGCAGATGACTTAGTTATTTTTTCCGAGTCTAAGCAAGGGTTACAAACTTCTTTGAATAAGCTAGAAAACTATTGTAATACATGGAGACTGAATGTAAACCTTAGGAAAACAAAAGTTGTTGTTTTCTCTAAAGGTGGTCGTCTTCCAAAAGACTGTTTATATACCAGAAAAACCCTGTTGAATTAGTAACATCCTATTGTTACTTAGGTATCATTGTCAACACTGCCGGCACATTCAAGGCGAATCACAAACACCTCTACCGGAAAGGTCTAAAAGCTTTGTTCGGCATCAACCATTCTCTAGACAATGCCGACGCCCCAATTTCTGTGAGAAACAAACTTTTTGATGCGTGCGTTAAACCCATTATTCTCTACGGCTCTGAAATATGGGGTTCATTCAAAAGTTCAAATTCCTGTCCAATTGAATCAGTTCATTTAAAATTCTGCAAACAATCATTACGTGTACCTAGGTCTGCTTGCAGCCTAGCTGCAAGGGCGGAATTAGGAAGATACCCAATACAAGTGGATGCTTCGCTAAATGCCGTCAAATATTTCCTTAGACTTCGCCAGAATGTGTCAGCCGACAGTTTTCAAGCAGATGCTTTCTGCTGTCAGTTAGATCTAGACAAATCTGGTGTGAAATGTTGGGCGACAGGAATACGTAAGTCTTTAGAGGAGAGCGGGTTTGCTTTCTTATGGCACCTACCAATTTCATATAATTCAAATACGTTACAAATTGTTAGTTCCATTGGCCAACGGATAAAAGACATTTACTTCCAAACGTTTCTGAAAGAAATACATAACGACAACAAAGGTGGGGCTTCCAAAAATAAGTTAAGATCATATAGATTATTCAAAACTACTTATAATGAAGAAAAATATCTAAGTAATTCAAATATGAGGGTCAGGAATGCAGTCACAAGACTAAGAATCAGCTGCCACAAACTACATATTGAAACGGGAAGACATACCCGCACTCCTCTAGAACAACGATTATGTAAACATTGTACATGTACTTTGAATAGAGTAGAAGACGAATGTCATTTTGTGGTAGAATGTGTATTATATACCAAAGAAAGAAATGAACTGTATAAACTTGTAGAAAACCTATTTCCCTACTTCACACAATTAAGTACTGTTCAAAAATTCATATTTCTAATGCGACTAGACAAACCTCCCATTGAAAAACACGTCTGTTCTTTTATATCCACTATAACCGAAAAGCGAGGAGAAGTAGAATTTATTTAATGATAGTCATATTCTTTTGTATCCGCTAACTGTACTGTCTTGTATTATATTTTGTTGTGACCTGTACTTAGCCAAGTGTGGCAGAAATGTGCAATAAAGGTCTTCATTCATTATAATGGCAGAGCTTTTCTTACCGTTATCAAAGGTTTACTTGCTGTGCTCATTGGAGACCAGACTATCCAGACTGGGCTTTTTGGGGATACCAGGGAAGGGGGGGGGGGGTTGGTAGGGGCTCATTCGCCTCCCCCCTCATAACTTCTGAACGGTATGATGTATCATTCCCAAATTTGTAGGGAGTGATGTTCATGTAAAGTTTTATAATTCCCAGAATTTTGGTGACGTAATTATGACGTCATTGATGTGTTTTTATTGGCTAAATAGGGAATTCCCGTAATATCTAAAGGCATTAAACAAAATAGTATGTATTGTTGATTTTAAGGTATACCAAGACATATTACGTAAATGGAAACTACGTTGACGTCGAAATGACGTCATCAAATGACGTCACGTGTTGTTAGCGACCCCTTGGGATCCGCCATCTTGGATCGGCCATTTTGAAATTTTCAAAAATACTTTTTTTCCAGTTATGACCCAAAAAACACTAGAAATAGACTAGAAACGTTAATCTTTCTGGTAAAGAAAATGCCACGTAGTGACGATTATTAAGGCGAAAAACCCTGTTAATACCTAAAATAGTGTAATGGTCCGCCATCTTGGATTTTGACCAATTACGTCATCAAATTAGCATAAATCCTGAATATTAAATCATGAGAGTTACATCTAATCACATATGATGATATACATGTAAGAAAACTAGTGTGGTTGCGCAAGAAAACCTAAGAAATATCATTGTTTTAAAAAAATCAATGATTTTTGCATAAAATGCCTTTCAGAAACCCAATGCCATGGCAACACGAAAAATGATAAACTCATACAATTATCATAATATTGTTGCCAACTAAATTTCAGGAGAGGTCATCTAGTTTGGTAGTCCTAGCATATGTCGTTTGGCAGGTATACGATGTCAAAGTTGGCGCGGTCACTTTTAGCCCCCCAGTCTGGATAGGGTTAAACAACATATTGTCGAAACTAATATGTGTGAATAAATGTTGTAAACAGGGACTATGCGGCTCCGGCTATCTTACTGAAGGGTGACTACGGTGAGAAAGATGTCGGTTAGCGTGAGCGGTTTGCAAAGACGTTGAAAAATCTTGGAAACATTTCTGTATCTGGTGGAAACGTTGTACCAAACAGGACCTGGTTCTAAATGTACAGATGATCATATATGGTATAATTGAAGGTTATCACCCTGTTGCCACATTTGCACATTGCATTCTTATTGCTAAGTACTGTATATATTCATGTTTTGTTCAAAATGTCAAAACCAAATTTTGCCCCCTTTAGAAACCGACTTAAAAGCATCATCGAAATAGATAAGCAATTACAATATTTAAAACCATCATTGTAATTTCAATCAACACTACAAATAATTAGGATTTTCCGTGTATTAGTATGTATCATTATGTATGTTAATAAAGTTTGAATAAAAAAAAAAATCCTATCAAGGATTGCTAGACGACTATTTTGATCCATTACCATAGGACTGCCAGCAGACGATAGACTTTCGCTTATGGGAAATGTTTTTTCATTACTATCAATATCCGATTAGACCAACAATCCACACACAAGCAAGCGAACTGTCCTTGGTAATATCTTCAATATTTCTATGGCAACGGTTTTCTTACAGCACAGGTATGTCTGACCCCAAATCACTTTTCCACTTAATTTTCCACTTAATATGATATTTACATCAACTTAACATAGCTTGACCTAATTATATGTCAGCTGTGTTAGTAGGATTAACTTATGTTTCTTTGATAACGCCGGCATATTCAAACGGCCTAAAAAATTAAGATGTTGGACCAAATATTTGATTCATGTACATTTTACATCACCAATTTCATTCATTCCTTTTATTTCTTTTCGATTATAGCGTTTACTCCCGACAGAAAGATTAGTTGTTTTTTGTTTTTTCATCATTTAGCTTGCATCCATGCTCTATAGTACAATTGCTCAATATGCTGCACTCAAAAAAAGTTACCAAGTTTGTAATTCTTGATTAGTTTACTTTCATTTTGTTCTGCCGAGAGGTGTGTGTGGGTCTACGGGACGCCACAGTTCACAAGTCCATGTCCTAGCCCCTAAGGTTTTCTTTTTAATTTCCCTTCGCTGGGCCGGACTTGAAACACTCATTTCATGGAGCATAAACAGACTTTCGAGTTACTCTATCGCCTCCCCAACCAGGTGCACTATGGGATAGATTAAGTCTGGGTACCCTATAATAATGTTTTAGGGCCTTACCTTGTACCTTGGTCCTAGCCTCCTTCGCAGACTTCCTATAACGGCGGCGTATATATTGGCGGGGAGGGAGGGGGGATGGGGCAAGGTTCTCTAATGCCGGCAGGGAGTTTTGTAGCCAAGGCAGTTGTGCAGCCGAGAGAGTTGTGTAGCCGAGGGACGACCGCCGTTTATATCCCGTCTGCTTTAAGTCGGGCCCGGCAAAGGAAAGGTATTTAAGACAGCCATTCAGAGAAGCTATTAACATGTTCGCGCAAGGGTAATTCACATGTTCGCGCAAGGGTAATTCACACGTACGCGAGGAACAATTGACTGAATGGCCGAGGCACACGCCTGGTTTGTTACGGGAGTTTACAGCTGAAACAAAACATGAACAAGAGTTCCACGGCCTCATATCTCCATGAACAATCCTATTCATGCAAATGACTTACACGTTTGCATAAGATATGCTTGGTCATAAACACCTTTATCTAACTTACACATGTTGCAATATTGACAGACCTATAATTTTCCAATTAGATTAATTATGGTGTTTTACATTAATTATGCAAATTAGGAATTTACTTGCATAATTGGTATCTGTTGATGCTCCACTTTCCATAAACTACATATGTTACATGTATTTGAGTCTGATAATGGAAAACACTGCAAATATAGATTTTCCTCATTACCTATGCAAATTAAGTGACAATTAGCATAATTTGCACTTTATAATGTATATCTCTGTCTAAGCTTCATGCATACTAAGTATCATGTTGACAGCCCTATAATTTTCCAATTAGAGGAAATATGGTGTTTTGCATTAATTATGCAAATTAGAAATTTATTTTGCATAATTCTTATCTGTTGATGATCCACTTTCCATAAACTACATACGTTACATGTATTTGAGTCTGATAATGTAAAACACTGCAAATATAGATTTACCTTATTAGCTATGCAAATTAAGTCCCAATTAGCATAATTTGCACTTCATTGTGTATATCTCTATCTAACCTACATGCATACTAAATATCATGGAAATCCGTCGTTCCTTTGTTCAGTTATCCTCCTTAGAAGATTTTCACAAAAACGCCCCTGCACTTCCAGAGGAAGCTGCTAGAGGGCCCAAACCTGCACCACTTCTTTATTACATCACAAGCTATCTGCCACCCAAAAATCAAGACCATAGCACGTCCAGCTCAAAAGATACAAAAATTGAAGTTCTACTGCAGTACCAAGGTCACATACCAGGGGGCCCAAAATCGACGTTGAATTTCGGCTTCACAACACCTGCCCACATACCAAATATCATGGTAATCCATCAAGAGGCTCTTGAGTTATGCTGACTGGAGTGGTGCGGAAACACAAGCAAACAGACAGACAGACAGACAGACAAACAAACAGACACACCCAAAACAATATCTCCATTTTTCATGGAGATAATAACACACCAGTCGGGGTCAGAAACGGAGGCTAGTTTAAAATTATCTCTTCAATCAATGTGGGCATGTATTCTGTTGAAGGCAGCCTGACAGGTGGTTGGATTTTCAAATCTAGTCCGGAACAGGCAGAAATGGGGAGGGAGCATGCAAGATCGCTGCTTTAGACGATCACTTTAGAAAACAAATACCTGCCTTAGTATGCAACATCGTCTTCAGCTCCTTCGCGAAATTAGCCAAATTGAAAACAAATCGATTTGCCATGGCCAGCTAGATCGCTAGTCCCAGGAAACTACACAAAACAAGCTCTCCTTTGACGGCGACTCTCATGCTCTCTGCAACAAGATCTTGTAGTGGACAAATAACCAGTACCATCGTCGTCTCCTTGGCAAGAGACGATAGTACGTTTATCTGGTAACAAATTGACTTTCCTTGACCTATAGCCAGGCCGACAAAACAATCTTTGCTTTCTGTGGTAAGTTGAAATAGTTCGATTTTTTGTTACCGATTGTGATCCCGGTGACCGTTAGGAAATGGCCGGGTCAGTGAATACGGGGGCGTGACAACTCACTGCCGAGAGGTGCGTGTGGGTCCACGGGACGCCGCAGTTCACAAGTCCATGTCCTAGCCCCTAAGGTTTTTTTTTTGTTTCAATTTCCCTTCGCTGGGCCCGACTTGAAACAGACTGGATATAAACGGCGGTCGTCCCTCGGCTACACAACTCCCTTGGCTACACAACTCCCTTGGCTACACAACTCCCTTAAGCCGGCGTCACAATTCATGCGAGCGTCGGCCGAATTTGTAGATCGCCCAAAGCTCGCCAAATTTCAAAATCGCCCGAGCGTCGACCGTATTTCCCAATGAAAATCTCGGGTGACGTCCGTCGAACACTAAAAACTAAAAATCCCCCATGAGATGGTACCATCTCTTGGACATGGACAAGGTCATAATCGACTAACCTGGTAAAAGGCCAATATTTGGATCAACTTTGATTTCTAGAAATCGCCCGAAGCCCGCGTAATCGACAGGACGTCGGCCGTACTTCGGCCGAAAATGCACATTTGAAGCTCGCCAACACGTCGGCCGAGCTGAATTTCTTATTTGTGACGGGGGCTTAAAGCATTAGAGAACCTGCCCCCCCCCTCCATACATACGCCGCCGTTATAGGAGGCTACCTTGGGCCCTTAACAAATTTGGACCCGGCCCAAGAATAAAAAAGGCTAGACAGGATTAAATGTTACCATGTTCCCAATTGCTAACTTGTAATACATAAAGCAAATTGGAATATAGAGATCCACAGGTAATAGTTCCAGATGTTGCCTGCTTTCTAATGCATGATATCCTTAAAGCTTTACTAAATCACACCTACGTTCACCATGAATGGAAATAATACCTTATTATTGTGAATGTAATATATGTTACATATATCTGAGTCACTTATACATAAAACACGATAGCTTTCTAGAATCTTTCCAACACCCAACATCCAAGCCTTCAATAGTTTCCGACTTCTTTGCAGCTTCTCAAAACAGTATGCACACACAAGAATGCCTCATACCAAAGTCATTTATTTATTATACCAATTATATCACATACTTAAGCATGAACAGATCCCTTTATCAATAATGATATATCATTCAGAACTGACCTAAAGTTCAACTCCTTTTTCCAGCCATGTTCGTAGGTTGCAACTATAGTCAGAACTTAATCAAGTCCCCTGGTTATCGTAGGTCATGAGTAATGATTATGTTCCTGTTTGATGAAAATTCTCCATTTTGGATAAGGCTAAACTAATTGCTAGCTCACTACGATGTACTAAATAGTAGCTATATATCGATACAATATATCATCGCATGTAACTATCTGTTTTTTAAAGCCAATACCTTTTTACCTTACCATACACCTTAGACCTGTACCGCTAAAACCTCCTGCCCTATCCCTTCTAATGCTGCCTCTCTACTCTTTTGTTTTGTTTACTGTCCACGCTCCATACAATTACGGTAAACACACAATTAGCAGTATCGTTGATATCATCTGTCAGCTTCGCTATTGCTAGAAGTAACATCCACGAGCTCAGAACTTGTTACGAACATTCAAATCAATATTGCGCTGTTAGAAATACATAACCTTTCTGAGATAGTAACAGTGAGTTAGAAACGTTCATTTGTTCAACATGTTTCGCCCAAATACATTGTGTGATTTTAAAGTACAAAGAATTTCCCCTTCGTGCACTATGCAATGATTTATTCGGTGAAAAGAGAGTTGATCTCTCAAACCGTGATTTTTCCAACCAGTGTGCTTGCGGTCATCCCACTTAAGATGTCAAGTTGAGTCACACTACAACTAAAAATTTTGTTCATCCAGTTGACAATGTCTATGGCCATCAGGGAGTCCACACCATAGTTGATCATCGGCTGGTCATTGTCAATCTGGTCTGGAGGCATGCCCAGGATCTGACCGAGGTGATTCATCAACTGTCCACACAGGTCATCCGCACTCTGGACATTGTCAGCTGTTGAAGACGACAGTAACATGGTTAAAAATATGTTAATAATAACAAACAAGGCAAGAATAGAAATATGCACTGGGGACTTGATTATGTTCTGATTATAGTTGCAACTAACTACCAAACATGCCTGTAATCACGAGTTGTACACTAGGTCAGTTCTACATGATACATCATTAATAAAGGGAGCTGACGATACCTAAGGTCAGTAATCAGTATTGTTGTAAGGCTTAAAGGCAGTATCTGTTGTCTTACCTGACTTGTCCTTTTCATACACAAGATGGCGATACTTCATGGCAGTCGGATACGAAAATTGCATGACTCTGCACCAATCCTGCACATAATAGAATCAATATCATTAGAGATGTGCCTATTATCATGAAATCCACTGCGAAAGTGTACAGGTTGCTCGTTATTGTTGAAAGAAGAAATAACTTTCACAGTTATACTTTGCGAGATTATAGTCCTAATTGAACACGTACCGCACATGGGACATCTGACATGTGCTTGTTTTACCATAGTGAGGACACTGGCTTGCAGTGGGGGACTGATATTTTCTTCTTTCTTCTGTCCCTTTTCTCGTCCTTGTTTCCTCCCCTTTCTGTTATCCTCTATTTTTAACATCGTTCTTCTTCAATTTCATCATCGTTTCATGTAGGTCATTTGTGACAAAATTCACATTGCTTGTTAAGCGATCTATATTTTCGGCTATCGCTTAGCTCGTCTTAAAACTTTTGACCATGTCAAAGCTAAGCTATTAAAATGTTCATTATCATAATTCCCAGATAAGGTTTCGTATGACATACTTATTTTGTAAGTTACAAAGTATTGTGACTTTACATCTCTCGATTTGTTGATGAATTAATTGATTCATCTAATGCAATGGCTATATCAAAATTATGTCAACCCCGGCAGTGATGTAGGCAATTCAGAATCGGAGACCTAACTTTCGAAATAACATTCCCTTGTAACATGTAACATCAAACATGTATATGCCTGGCTAATATAGATGTTTCAGCAGTTGTGATACGAACCATGTTTGCAAGTGTGATGACAGCGATGTCTCGGGCCTTCAAGAGACGTGGCATCATACGCAGAACCTCATTGATGTGAAGAGTCAGGAAACCCTTCCTTTTCACAATTTCGGTAGCTTTCGTCTTTCCCTCGAGGAAGCCAACCCCTCGGACTGCACCCAACTGCACGGAGAGGGCAGGGAGACCTTGTCGATGTCGGTGCTCTGCAAGGGCATCAAGGAAGCTGTTGGCAGCCACGTATCCACACTGTTCTGGATTCCCACACGTCGCGGCCACAGATGACAACAAGAAGAAGATGTCCAGTCCATCCCCGTGTGTTAGTTCATGTAGGTTGAGTGCGCCCCTTGACTTTGCCGCCAGAGCTCTTTCCAACTGACTTTCTTTAATGTCAAGGACATTTGAATCATCAATGACAGCAGCCAAATGGAAGATGCCTTTCAATGCTGGGATCGAGGGGTTCTCTCTGAGATGATTCAGCGTCCTTTCAAGTGATGTCTTGTTTGTCACGTCGGCTGTAAACGCGTACACTTTAGCTCCTCTACTTTCCATATCGGCAACTGTTCGCCTGTTCTCAGCAGTCTTGCATCCATTCCTTGACAGGAGAGCAATATGCCTGGCACCATGGTCTACCATCCAACGGGCTAGGGCCTGTCCAATGCCGCCGAACCCGCCGGTCATGAGGTAAGTGTTGTGCGCATCGAAATTCTGCTGAGGTGGCTTCAGGTCCTCTGGTCTAAACTCCAACGGTACCTCAAAAACAACTTTTCCGATATGTTGACCCGTTGACATCCATCTTAGCGTGTCTTTGTAGTCTTGGATGAGTTTTGTTGTGGTCCTAACTGGATGGATGTTACCATCGTTCAGAAGATTGCAGACTGTCTTCATTAGCGTTTGGACCTGTGCAGGCCTTTTCTTCATCAACAGATCTAGTTGAACCGAGAGAAAGTTCTTGTTTTCCAGCAAATTTCCTGTGTCCATCTTCATGTTCTCGAGCATTGATCGCTTGCCAATTTCACATAGAATGCCGCCCGGGCTCAAAATCTTCAGGGTTGCAGTCTGTAGGTCGCCGTATAAGGAACTGAGGGAAACATCTACTCCTTCGCCATCTGTCCATTGTAAGATGTCGTGGCAGAATCGTGTAGATCTTGAGTCGGAAACGTGTGTTATCCCCAACTCCTGCCGGAGGAAGTTTCGTTTTTCCTCAGATCCTGCTGTGCAGAATATACGTGCCCCGACCATACGAGCTACCTGGATTGCGGCTTGTCCTACCCCTCCACATGCAGAGTGAATCAGCACCGACTGGCCCGGACGAAGACACGCCCTCTCAACCAACGCGTAGTAAGCAGTCAGAAACACCATGCTGAAGCCGGCAGCCTCCGTCCAGCTGATATTTGACGGCTTCTGTACAACAAAGCGCTTGTCACAAACAACATGGGACGCAAAACAGTGATCCCCAAAAGCAATGACTTCATCTCCCACTTTGACATGTTCCACAGAACTGCCAACCTCCACCACCGTTCCCGAACACTCGAGACCAAACTGGGTTTGCAGGTTGAGACCACCCAGGAGTCCAAGCGACATCATCACATCCTTGAAATTGAGGCCTGCCGCACGAACATGGACTCTGACTTTATCGCTCGAAGGAGATACAGACGGCAGTTCGTAGAACCCAACGTCCTCCACTGTCCTGGTCTTATCTGAGGAGACATCGAGAACCCAGTGATTGCTATGAGTTGGGTGGACGATCTTTGCCATAGACGTTCTGTTCAGCCTCGGAACTAGAACTTCGCCATTCCTGATCGCTAGCTCCCTTTCCGCTGGTGGTTCAGACAACAGTAAGGCCAGCGTGCCTGCTAACTCCCCCAGTCCTGATGTACGGGCCATTGAAGGCAAATCGACTGTGTAGATTGGCAGATCCTTAAGCTCATTGTTGACAACTCGGAAAAAGCCTGTCACAACGCTCGAAGCCGGTCTCGGACAGTCTACGCTACCGCCTACTGTAAGCACCCACATGCAATGCACTCTTTCTGGCGCACCACTTATGGTTTTTGTCAAAGCTAATGCGTGCCTCAGGTTTGTATCGTCCTCTGGCCAGATGTAGATAACCTTGAGGGGTGGGCCCTGTGTCGGTATGTCTATACTGTCACCAATATGACATATCAAGGTGTCTTTGGGTAGGATTGTCTGCAGCGTGTTGGCAAGCAGGCTACCTTGTTCACCAACAATAACCCACTGGTCCTCGATGCTGCGCTGCGATATGGTTTCGCTAGGTGGTGCAGATTCTCCTTTCTTGCCAACAATTGCGGAATGGAAAAATTCGCTTGGAGACGAAACACCCACAACATCACGCATCCCTCCGTTTACGAAGAGGTTGCACCACTCTTTCTGTGACAGCCAACATGAACCTCTTCTGTACTCGTCATCATATGCCCAGCACAGCTCCAGAGACCCAAAAATCACTTCTACCATGTAGAAAGCATTAGTGGGCTCCAGCATAACCAGCCATCCACCAGGAGAGAGGAGATTGTGCACGTTTTTCAGTCCGGCCATGGCGTCCACGGTTGCATGAAGGGTGTCAATACAGACAACAATGTCGAACGTTCCAGGCACGAAGTTTTGTAACTCCACAGGCTTCTCAATATCGAGCTGCTTATATTTGACAAATGGAAAATCCTGCAGGGTATTCCTTGCATGGGCAAAGAAGGTCGTGTTGAGACCTGTGAATACATACTCCAGGAAACCTTCCTCTGCGAGATGTTTGACATGATGCAGAAGTATCTGTGCCAGCCCCCCAGACCGACCACCTATTTCGAGAATCCGGAAAATCTGCTTGCAGGGTAGCGCAGCCTCGACGGCCTTCTCGATAGCTTCTGCACAAGCGAGGTAGTAGAGTTTGATACTCTGTGAGTACATGAAGTACTCTGCTAGGACACCTTCAGCAAACAGAACTGGCAGAGCTGCGGATGGATCACGCAGAGTGATTGGCAGCAGGTCCCCGAGACGCTGTAATGTGTTCAGATCGAACTCGAAAGCTGGAACATCGCGCCTCATCTCATCTAACCGCTCGTGTATCTCATCTAGTGACAGGCTGTTGATCTCTGACTCTTCAGTAATGATGTGCTTGAGTCGTTCCATGTACCGTGCGTTTTTCGGAATGACCTCGTGTTCTGGGACGGTAGTAAGAGCACGGCGAATATACGCCACTGTCACACATCTCAGTCTGGGGAGGATCTCTTCTACTGCCTGGATGACTTCCATTTCGTCCATGAACTGCTCTCGAAGATGGTTTGCGTCGAAGATGTCGTAGATCATATTTGTCATCGGCAAAGAAGAATGGATGGGCTGCCACTTGGTTTCGTACAAGCAGCTGTCTGGCTCAACATCGGTACTGGTGTTCTGAACGCCGCGTGCCTCGAAACCTACAATACGGGTTAATACCTCCCCCTGGAGGGTGGCCATGGTTATGTCAGCTTTGAAAAACATGCTGTCACGGTCGATGATGCTGGCATGAGCGACAAGCGGCTCCCCTAGCGGGAGGGAGGGGACGTACATGTTGAACTTGGCGATACCAGTTGGAAGGTACAGAGTGGAGCATGGGCCGATGGCGGAAATGGCAACCTGGAAGCAGCCGTCCAACAGTGCTATCTGTACCCGTTGCTGTGTGTCGTTTGCTGGCCTTAGATATCCTACTGCTTCCCAGTCACCTATGTCAGCCTTTTCCACCACTTGGAAGGCGGGGCCATACTGAAGACCCAGGTCACCCAGGCGTTGGTAGAATGTTGTGCTCGTGACTGACTCCAATACATTCGACAGCTGGATGTCAGATACGCTCCCAGACGAACCTTTATCCGGCTTAGCCACACAACCCTCCGCGTGGACTGTGTCTGTTGCAATTTCCACGTTACTACCGTTCCTGTTAAGTGCAAGCTGCAATGTGGCCTTGGTCTTGTCGACACCACTAACATCTGGCCAGACTAGGACTTGTTTAAAGCAGACATTCTCTAGGGAAGGGTTTTCTAAAGCACCAAATATCGACTGAGTGATGTACTCAACGTACGCAGCGCCTGGAAACACTACCTTGTCATTGACCACATGATCTACAAGGAAAGAGAACATCTCAAGGGTGATGTTTCCATTTTGACCCTTGAAAGTGCGATCCTCAAGACCAAGTCTCTTCTTGCGTGATGCATCAGCCTCTTGCCAGTGGCGCTGGTGCTGCCATGCGTACGTCGGGATCGGTGACCAGACAGCTGCGCCTGGAGTTACCTTCGACCAGTTGATGTCCACCCCGTGAACGTATAGTGTACCCACGGCCCGTAGAAGGCATCTCCGATCATTCTGATGTCGCTGTCCACATGGCACTGTTACTTTCACCGGGTGGTCTTCATCCTTCACTGTTTGCGCAACAGAAGACAGGAGTGTAGCTGAAGCACCAAGTTCGATGTAGATATCGGGATTGTGATCTCTGATGACCGACCTGGTTGCAGTCGTAAACTTAACGTTTTCCCTGATGTTATTCCACCAATAGCAGGCGTCGAACTTCCCAGTGTAGCGTTGTCCTGTCACTGTGGAGTAGAAAGGCACACAGACTTCTCCATCTCGTTCTGGCTCAAATGAGGACATGGCCCTCAGGAAATACTCTCTAAGAGGATCCATGTGGTCTGTGTGAAACGCACAAGAAACACGTAATGCTTTCATCGTTGCTGGGTTTTCTTTTTGTAGCGCCTCAACGACTTGAGTTGCCCCTGCTATTGTTACAGAAGTCGGAGAGTTGTCACACGCTACGTGTACACCTGGGAATCTTGCGACAAGTTTGTCAGCTTCCTTCATCGATACGCGTACGGCCGCCATCCTACCAGTTCCCTCCAGCTTTTCTTGTTCCATGCTCCTATTGTAGATGACTCGGATGGCTTCCACCAAAGTCAAACCACCACATGCGTGGGCCGCAGCAATTTCTCCTAGACTGTGACCAAGAATGACATCTGGCTGGACACCCCATTGCTTCATTAAGGCAAGGAGGCCAACCTGTATGAACAATATGGCCGGCTGAGAGGCTCTGAACTTGTCCAGTGTTAACTCTGGTACGCTGTCAGCTTCAACAAATA
This sequence comes from Branchiostoma lanceolatum, assembly GCF_035083965.1. Lineage (NCBI taxonomy): Eukaryota > Metazoa > Chordata > Leptocardii > Amphioxiformes > Branchiostomatidae > Branchiostoma > Branchiostoma lanceolatum. Next base: position 16,008,197 of record NC_089735.1, read on the forward strand.
ATCCGGACTTCTTCAGGAGAGACCAGCCACTGATGCCTTCGAAAATTACGTCACATGCATTGATCGCTTCCCTGAAGATCGGCTCCATCTGGTACAGCACTCTACCCATGCCATTCCACTGCTGTCCTTGACCAGGAAAGACAAAGCAAACCTTGGGGCGGGACGCTTGGACTTCTCCGGTTACGATGTCGAAAGTGGTCGTCTTGTTGATGTAACATTTTAGCAACTCTCTCGTCCGAGTCCCTGAATTGGTGATGACAGCGAGTCTAGCCGGGTGATGGCTTCGTCGTGTGGATGCCCATGAAGCGACACAGACTGCGTCCTTTTCGTCCGTGAACTCCATCCACTTACTAGCCAGGTCGGTCAGTGAGTCCTGTGTCTTAGCACTGATTGGGAGAATGACGTATTTCCCCTCATCATCAGTTGGGCCGAACTGCCATCCACTCCTCTGGCGGGAATGGTGTTGTTTATTCGGTACGTCGCTGTGCTCTTCCATGATGACATGGGCAAGGGCTCCTCCAAATCCAAAGCTGTTGACTCCGGCGGTCATCTTCTGACTTGTTACAAATGGCTCCAAATTCGTTTGCACTGCCAACTTCAACGTCTCAAAGTCAACCTCAGGATTCGGAGATGTAAAGTTGACTGATGGACACAGAGTACGTCTGTCCATCATCAGAGCTGTCTTGATAACACCCGCTATGCCTGATGCACACTCCATGTGGCCAAAGTTGCTTTTACTCGACCCGATCCTCAGTGGTGACACGCGATGTGGGCCGAAGGTGTTGCCAATTGCTTGAACTTCTATGGGATCTCCCACTGGCGTGCTCGTCCCATGAGCTTCAATGTACGAAACACTTGATAACGGAATACCGAAGCGAGCGTACGTGTTCTTCATCAGCTTCTCCTGCGCACTGGATGAAGGCATGGTAATACTTTGACTAAAGCCATTGTCCGCTATGGCGCTTCCCAGGATGACACTGTATACATGATCACCATCGCGTACAGCATCTTTCAGGGGCTTGAGTAGAATGGTGCCAAACCCTTCGCTTCGAACATAACCGTTGGCCGATGCGTCAAATGGACAGCTATGCCCATCTGGCGACAACACTCCCATTGCGCTAAAAGCCACCGTTATTTCTGGGGACAACAATGTGTTGCACCCACCGACCAGAGCTATATCACATTCCTTATTCCTCAAAGACGAACAGGCCAGGTGTAGGGCTGTCATGGACGACGCGCACGCAGTGTCCACAGTGAGACTAGGCCCCTTCAAGTTAAAGGCAAAGGAGATTCTGTTCGCAGTCAAGCTATGTTCAAGACCTGTGTTGGCATAAGAGTTGAACAGATGCCTGTCGGGCGCTATTCCCATAAGATAATCGAACATGCCGATGCCAACAAACACACCACATGACTCAGACACGCTCTCGGGCACGATACCTGCATCTTCAAACGCCTCGTGAGACACCTCCAGGAGATGGCGCTGCTGGGGGTCCATCATGGCGGCCTCTCGTGGTGATATCTTGAAGAAGGTGTGGTCGAACATGTCGATGCCGTCCACAAACCCAGCCTTGCGTGTGACGTGGGTGCCTGACTGGTGCGGATCTTTGCTGTGGTAGACATCTAGTGACCATCTCTCCGGTGGGACCTCAGTGATGACGTTTCTTCCTTCACTGATGACGTCCCAGAACTTCGACGGACTAGTTGTTTCACCTGGCATCCTGCAACCTACACGTATATAGAGAGTCGGTAGGTTTGCTTGTACCGCTTACATCTATAAATATACACCCACACATAGGAATATACTACACAAAATAAAGAACCAAAGTACAGTATTTACTCGACTCTTTTTTTAGATATTTTGGGACTTTATTTTGAAATAGAGATCCATAACTACACCTGATAAAATTACTGTCTCATTGTCTATGGTATTGTAACATTTTCTCATAAGATATGCAAATTAAGTCAGCATTTGCATTATGTATGACTCTTAATGTTCCTATATATCTCTCTCTCTACGGTACATGTGTCAGATGTGTAAAGGTTTTATCGTGTGATATCGAGGAATCATAGAATGTCCTCAATAATTATACCAGTAAGACCATGAGTTGCATAGACAGCATCTCAATGTAGCACATTTCATTGATGTTATCTGCACACCAGGCGTGACAAAAAAGACCAGTTTGTTTCAAAACTAGGTGGCTCTAGCATAATTTACTTTCTTCTCCCTATATCTATAGCTACTTGTCAACGAAAATGAATGCCGATAGCATATCAACACCGAGAGATATCCCAACCGGAAGTTTTTTTACAGTACAATAGAAAACCACCAGAGGGACCATAATCGACGTTCTTCTTTGTTTTGCCGACACCTACCCGTACATCAAATATAAAGATTCATCCACACATTCTTGAGTTGTGATGTCAGACGAAAAAAACCACGTGCAAAATAAAAGATGGCACCGAAAACATAACACCACAGTGCCTGCAATTCTCACCTATTCCAACTATGGCGATGGGAAAGTGGTTTGGCTGCTGGTGGTCCTGCTGCACGTGTGGTCCACGCTTCGCTCTATTCTCTGCCATGTCTAGTGGTGTGTTGGGTACGCCTTGATGATCACTGGCAAAACCACCGGTAGGGTGCTACTCATTTCGCACTCCCATCTGTTTAGAAAGATAGAAGCATTACTTTAAACAGTAGTCAACAATGTCTTGCATATTTATATGTACAGTTGCCAAAATTTAAGACCATAGGGTTTCCTCGGGAAAAGTTGCAAAAATCGGAAATTGCTGCAGTGCGAAGAAAAATCCAACACATATATACTAAATATCATTACAGTTCATCCAGAGCTTCTTCGCTGACCAAAGATATGCGGAAACAGAAACAGACATCCACACAGACCATCCATCAACCCCTTCTTGAGTTATCCTCTTTCAAAGTCTGTAGGAAAACCTGCTCCTGCAATACCAAAAAAGCCGCTAGGGGGCCCAAACCTATACCACTCACTACCTTCTCCAAAAACTATCTACCGCTAAAAATCATCACCATAGCCTGTCCAGAACACGAGATCTCAAACCAGGAAGTTATGCTGCAGTACCGTAACAAGTCACTAGGGGGCCAAAAATCATTTCCACGTCTCATCAAGACCTACCCACATACCAATTATCAAGACAATCCATCCAGTTCTGCTGCTTTTCTACATACACACACACACACACACACACACACACACACACACACACACACACACAACACACACACACACACACACACAGCACACACACACACACACACACACACACAACACACACACACACACACACACACACGAGCGCTACCTAAAACACAACCTTCTTAGCGAAGGTAATTACATGCATTTCTGTGCACGCCTAAAATATTTCTACAAAATCCAATTTGAATATCTTCGATTGGACAATTGTCCTTACAGCAGTTCTACCCAAAATCTTACTGCCGTATGACATGATGGATATACGTATCGAATAGCTTAAGCAGGGTCTTGGCGGACAATGTTGAATGAGTAAGAGATTTGAGGCTGAAGACAGCTTTGCGTGCTTTAAGAGACAGTTTATTTTCAGCTAGGGAATAAGTACCTGATGCGGACAACGTCAGGCCCAGGTATGGGTAGGAGTTTGCGATTTCGATGTTATCTACGCCTAAAGAAAGGTTGATGTTCTTGAGAACCCGACCTACTAGTACAGAGGGCATGCATAGTGCACGCTGCTCTGGTCCGAACGAAATTAGCAATTTCAATGGGGAAAAGGACGAACCAGTGAAAGAATATCTACCATGTCGTATAATGGCAAGAGGGATGAACTGACAAGTGTAGAATTGATGGAAAGGAAAGTCAACAAGCACCTCAGAAAGTGGTTGGGCGTACCACCAAGTTTTACTTCTCTGGGTCTGTATTCCAAATCAGGCCAGATGCAGCTCCCCCTTGCCTCAGTGGTGGAAGAATACAAGGTGGCGAAATGCAGAACGGTTATGTTGTATAGAGACTCGCAAGACCAGCAAGTTCGACAGGCAGGAGTCATCACAAGGGCAGGCCACAAGTTCAAGGCAGACTCCTTAGTCTCAAAGGCGGAAGGAATATTGATCCTGCGGGACATAGTTGGGATAACGAACACTGGAAGGCAGGGTCCGGGTTCGTCACACTTCCAACAATGGGGAAAAGCGAGTAGGAGGGAAAGAAGAGGCCTAATTCAGACAAAAGTAAGACACCTTGAGGAGGAAGGGCGGAGAGCCAAAGCAGCACAGTTAGCAGCACAGGGGGCTTGGAAGATATCATGGTCAGAACTGTGGAAGCTAGAACCATTTCGTATTTCTTTCTTGTTGAGATCAGTCTACGATACATTACCTTTCCCAACCAACCAACCTGTGCAGGTGGGGACTGAGGGAAGACCCAGCATGCAAGCTTGGTGGTGAGAGGGGCACCATGGCCCACATCCTGTCCGGGTGTAAAACAGCGCTCACACAGGGAAGATACCGGTGGCGACACGACAAAGTTCTGACCACAATAGCAAGCATCTTAGAAGTTGAGAGGAAGAAGAAGCGCAACGTAGAGACAAGAAGAGGCCCGGTTACCACATTCGTAAGAGGGGGGGGGAGTCGCCCGGCAACAGCGGGCAACAGCATACTGCAAAAGGCGAAGTCATGGGACCTGAGAGTGGATCTGGGAAGAAGGCTGCATTTCCCCTCAGTAGTTCATACAAGGCTGCGGCCAGACGCGGTGCTATGGTCAGAAGAAGGAAAGAAAATCGTCCTTATAGAGTTGACAGTCCCATGGGAGGAGAGATGTGAGGAAGAGTATGAGAGGAAGAAGAACAAATACCAAGACCTGCTACAAGAGTGCAGGGATAAAGGATGGCAGGCTTGGCTGTTCCCAATAGAGATTGGGTGCAGAGGATTTCCAGCCCAGTCTGTGTGGAAGATGATGACAGCACTAGGGATAGCAGGGAAGGATAGGAAGGCAGCTATTCGCAGGATGGGGGAGGCTGCATAGAGAGCCTCATGCAGGCTGTGGAACAGGAGAGAGGAGGTATGCTGGAAGCCAGGAGGAGCGGATGGGCAGTGAGCTGGCCACCACTGCCGGCCCGACAGCAGGAGGGTGTTACGGATAAGGGCCGAAACACCCAGTGAGAGCTGAACCATCTGATGACATCCGACTTACTCCAAGCGACAGCACTTTTACCATGACAATTATTTTACACTACTACGCAGTACAAGTCATTTTTGGTAAATACATCTAGATATGATGCTTGTTGGACTCTACTCACCCTAGGTGAGTGGAGTCCAACAAGCATCATTATATATCTACCTATTATATATACCAGTCATTTTTGGTAAATACATCTAGATATATAATGACTCCACTCACCTAGGGTGAGTAGAGTCCAACAAGCATCATATCTAGATGTATTTACCAAAAATGACTTGTACTGCGTAGTAGTGTAAAATAATTGTCATGGTAAATGGATGAGACATAAGTTAAATATTGTTTCACCCCTCTGCTCAAATCTAAGTATCATCTGGATTATACTGGTATTCCACATACACCTGTGATGTAATTAGACCCCGCCCCCCCCCCCTTCCACACACACACACACACACACACACACACACACACACACACACACACACACACACAAAGCCCAACGATGTGGAAGTTGTTTTGTGTTAGGACATTTCTCACAGCCGGACAAAGTGAACGACTTTTCCGGAAATCTGCAAAATTGCGAACATATTACTAAAGAGCATTGTACGGTAGTGGACCGGGTTACATGCACATTTTCATAGCATTGTAATGGCAATGTCAAACTACCTGGACACGGCTCGGCCTTCTTCTATCTCTAATTTCACTTGACAAACGTGTCGTATGCAAATTTCAGCATACAACGCGTTGTACGGGGTTACTGGAGGGCAAGACACGTCTGCTAGAACCCCTGTCACACATTCAGGACCCAAACCAAGGTCGGGGTGGTTTGCCAGTCAGACCAGTTTAAGGCCCCCTTTCATTGAGCTGCGGCACTGTGGCGGTAGCGTGCGGTAGCGTGGAAATGGCTACCGCCGCAGTGCCGTGCACAGACCTCGGCGTGCCGTCCTAGTGACGTTTCGGTGCCGGTCCACACCGCCGAGGTGCCGGTTGAAATGGCGATTTTGTTTTAAAATTAAAAAAAAAAACGCAAGTGGCAAAGTGCCGCGCGCTCGCCGGGAGCTTGCCGGGAGCTCACCGCGCGCGTTGTTGTGTAAAAAGTGACATGTCAGTTTCAAGGTTATACGTATATTCTATAACATGTTACCTTTCTTGCACCAAGTGTCATAAGTGAAAATTCTTTTATCACTTGAAATCAATTTTTGATGCATCTTTTTTTTATAAGTTTGCATTGTATTTTGATCCATTGACAGCACTGCGATTTCTGATTAATTGAAATCACTACCATCAAACTACAATCGGTCCATCTCCCTAGCTATTGATCTGTTAAAGTGTTTGGTTAAACCTATTGTACTGCATTGTAGTGAGGTTGAGGATTGTAGCTGTAGATGTTCTGATATTTTCATTGGGATATAGCTTAATCTCTGCATTGTACATTTATTCAAGTACGGAAGTTGATAGACTAGTCACTTAGGAAAGAAATCAGACCCCTCGTCTACATGTACTCGCCCTGCTCTTGTGCCATTCAAGAAATACAGTAATAAACTGAACTTGATATACCAGTCAGACACTGTATCGCAAATTTTACTCAATGTTTTGCCGTGAGGGGTGAATTAGGGGAATTCCTATTGATCGTTGACAGTCAAACACATGTAATGAAAATATTGAAGATAAATGTCATTTTGTGATGGCATGTCCCACTTATGGTCGCACTTAAGAGAGAGATGCGCTGTTACAAAGTATTACTTCTAAGACAAACTTCACCCTATCTGGTACATGGTACACAGAACGATATTTCCCATGTATTGTTGTCATGTCCAACTACTATAGCGCCTACTTTTGATTATACTTCATTTTAAAAGAGAGGGGAAAATCATCCATACATTGCAATATTGCAATTCATACACTGTTATCTGTAATATTTTGTACTTAAAATTGTAGGATAGATTAGCCTTTCAGTATTGCCATACATTGTGCCATGCACGATTGTCGAGCAACAAAGTTCATTCAATAACTTGCTCATCTGGGCTTCAAACGCAAATGCGCTGCACGTCAGTGAGAGTGCAAATGAAAAGTTCTCGACGGTGCCGTCATGAGCTGCCGCGGCAGTGCCGCCGCAGTGCCGTAGCCCAGTGAGAGGGGGCCTTTAGGTTTAACCAAACTGTTAAAAAACAGATCAATAGCTAGGGAGATAGATCGAATGTAGTTTGATGGTAGTGATTTCAATTAATCAGAAATTGCAGTGATTTCAAGTGATAAAAGGATTTTCACGTATGACACTTGGTGCAACAAAGGTAACGTGTTATTGAATATTCGTATAACCTTGAAACTGACATGTCACTTTTTATACAATAGCGCGCGCGGTGAGCTCCCGGTAAGCTCCCGGCGAGCGCGCGGCACTTTGCCACTTGCGCTTTTTTTTTATTTTTTAAACAAAATCGTAATTTCAACCGGCACGCCGGCGGTGTGGACCGGTACTGGACTGGCACTGGGACGTCTGTAGGACGGTACGCCGAAGTCTGTGCACGGCACTGCGGCGGTAGCCATTCCCACGCTATCACACGCAACCGCCACAGTGCCGCAAGTCAGTGAGAGGGGGCCTTAACCGACATATCAATCCACCCACCGTGGCAGGCCTACTCCAGTCATAGTGTTCACAGATACACGCTCCCCAAAACAACTTTCTTTGCGAAGGTGACCAGAAAAAGCACTAAAGCGAGAGAAAGCCTCTACCACTAGGCGCAGGAATTCATCTAGTCTTTTTAAACAGACAAGCAATCATGGCAGCATCTGCACTGCAGTACGAAAAAATCATGTGTAATAACATACATGTAGTGCGGCAAACTTTCCTCGGAGATCTAGAATTTGTGAACTGAATATATTCCTACCTGTGAGGCAAAATTGACTGCAGTGTCAGAGATACGTTAGTGCTGATGTGCCACGCAATCACTTCTACGGAGAATGCAGTCTAACCTGTCTGATCACGTAAGTTTATTGTGAGGCAAACTATTGAAATGTGACTGTTTCACCTCTGACACATGGGAGTGGCGATGACTGAACATCGCAGCTTACTTATGAGAGAAGCAGACAATGTAATATCATTTTCGATTATGCAAATTCCTATATTTTTTATCTCGGCAAACAACTTTTACAATAAAGAGGGTCCATCATCAAATGTAGTCCTAGGTTATTACTTGATACAAACGCCCATAGCGGATCGCGCAGAGACAGCGCACTCAGGCCCATTGTTTTGTGAACGGTCACTGAAGGGTCACGAATCCCGTGCTCAGTGTGGGGCATTATTCAAAATGTCGTTAAATGGGTTGTTAAGATGAATGTTGTACTTGAGTTAAAGAGTATTCTTCAAAACTCTGCCTTTGTCTAAAACAACACGAACAATACAGATGTTTGTTTTTGTTGTTTTAGTCATGTGTGTTCTTTCTTACTTCTCTTGGATACCGTGAAAACTTACTGCAACAATAAGGAGGAAAAATGTTATCTTGGCATTTTTCAGCCTTAGGGCTCACATATCATTCCAGTTGGAATAAAGACAAACGTGTGCACACAAACAGATATCTCAGACACGGCTTCTTCTCTTACTCTCTAGGCCACCGATGAAACAAGCATTAAAGATCTAATTCTCATGCACACGAGTAACACAAGTCCATTCAGGCAAAGCCATCAGAAAAAAAAATCGAGTTCTTCACACGCCATTACCCAAACGTCACAAGTTACAATTACATGTTGGGTTAAATGTGATGTAGTACTATGACTATGATTAACGACGTCAAGACACGTGCACATACTTTCTCAAAAATTAACAATTAGATTAGTAACAGAGAAGTGTTGTCTGGAACAGACTGATTTAGTTTCTGTTTATAGGTCTGTGTATATACATACTGATGTATAGTATGAATCTTGCTTCGTAGATGTAGGCAATGTTTGTGGAAATCAACTCAGTACAGTTGTATATTAATTGCCCGTGTTTGGGGAGAGCCACACCCCACGCACGTTAAAGAGCCCACCACACCTTTCGAAAAAGAGTAGGGGCATGCCCCGGTGTTCGATGGTCCAAACCTTACAGTCTGGTCTATGTTGACATCTTGAAAAGGTGAGAGTCACCTGTTATGTCAATCCTTCCACAAATGTGGTAAATCTGATTGATTGATTGATTGACCTCACTGATAGGTCCAAATGAAATCGACAGTTTTTGACAGGATCCTCATACCTTTACTGGAGATGACTGGTGGAAAGAGAGACCAGAATCTGTGGGATAGAGTATCGATTCATCGGCGTCCATGTAACGCAAGTCATCGTCTCCGTCTATCATCCGTCTCTAAGTTGTTCCAACCTATACAAGTATCTCTTAACTCCCGCTTTCAATCCACTGCTGTTATCGTTGTTACTGCACGGTTGGCTTTTTGTTTCTATTCCAAACGGGACGTCCTAAAAGCGGCGTCACACACAAAGACATTGGACCGAAGTTGCTCATTGTCGAATTTAAAATAGCCAGAGAGTCGAGCTTATTTTTCGCCTGAAAATCTACATTGCAATCGTCATATCGGACGGGGCACTCTCGGATGTCCTCACGGTTCCGGTCATTGCGCGATTTTTAAGGAGCTGCCGATGTTCGCGGGTCACCGAGCTGGAGGTCGTTGACGTGGTCCCTTCATGCCTAGAGGGTATGCCTGACACTAAGGACGTTATATTGGATGTCCTTGATGACACGCACCATACACGACGTAACTGTCCGTAAGAAAGGGTACCCCAAAATAGCCAATGTTTTGATACCACAGGAAACCAAGTTTGTCTTCCATGTCATAGGCTCAAACTATGCAACATATAACGCTATACTAATGCATGCCGAGGATTGACAACTTTCTCCACTGACTGATAGTCAGTCTATTAAAAGGTGGGTTCATTTACCCGAGTGAAAGGAATCGTATTACGTAACGTGTGTGTAGTACAATGTACCCGTATGTTTTTTTGCGGAATGTATAATTTGGATAGTTCCAATGTCACACCCTTTGTTGATAGTTAAGCAATTAGCCTAGGCCAGATGGTCTTATGGTTAGGCTTGTTGGCGTTCTAGGTTTGAATCTCCAGCTTGCCCCATTGTTGTGCCGGTGGGAAAGGCACTTCAGGATTTCTTCAACTCTAAACAAATGAATGGTATGCTCTCACAACTGCTCCCGAATGCTCTAACGCTTTGGAACATTCGGCTGGCACAGGCAATCAGTAGCGAACATGGCAGACTAACTGCCAACCATGATAACCTTGCTCACTACTGTCTCCCACCCATGGTCTGGCGAAGCTTGGGAATAGTCGGGAGGCCATGGTCGGCTATGTGTGACACCGGTTTATTTACTCTTTGTTCAAAATACGTTCAGTTGTCGCAGGGTACTTCCAAGTGGAGTAGGCTTTGATGTCATCGAGATAGGCAATTTGCGATGCCAAACAGGGAAAAAGTGGCTGTGAGTTGCTCGCACAGCCCTGTCCACAGATCTAGAGCTCCATGAAGATTTGGCGGCTCCACGCACTACAAATGCAGACACATGGTTCACGTCACCTTAAAAACATGTACTCCTCTATGGAGATCTTTACAGAAGGATAGTTAAGAAACAGGATTTGGTGTCTCTGCGCACTACAAATGCAAACACATGGTTCAAGTCATCTTAGAAAAAAATGTTCTCCTCTTTAGAAGGGCTTTACAGAATTATATCAAAAACAGGATTTTTAAATGCTGTTCCCCAATACAAGGTGTCATTGACCGGTAGAATTAAGAGATGAAAAATCTAGCAATCAATTCATTGATTTATACACCAACAATTTCTTTATTTGACTTTGTCTCGTAGTAGGAATTCAAACTTTCAAGGTAAAGCTACACCAAGTAATTTTTATGGATGACGTCCGCGCGCGCATTGATTTTGGTCTGTTCCCATAAAAACAAAACAAAAAACAATAAAAAGAAATTCCGCTTCCTGTAACTATGACCAAAGAGTCAAAATCAATGGGATATAGAAAGAAATAGGACAGGACAACAACTGTTGTTCAACTTCAATTGATCTATTCAAATTAGTGCTGTTTTCATGATGACTGAAAGAATTGTTAGTTGTTACACTGTGCTCTCTTATTCAATTTGTGTCCTAACATGTGTCGTCGACTATTATATTTCAAATCTAGGCATCTTGTTTTTTTTCGGCCCTTCTTGTGTTTATTTTGCACTTTCGCATTAGATTTAGGGTCTCCAAAGGACGTCATTCATAAAAATTACTTGGCGTAGCCTAAATGGAGTTTTCACGTCACCGCAAGTTTCCGCAGGTTAATCTTGAATAAGGGTCATTAACTACGGTCAGAATTGTCTAAGACCTCCCAGGGGACCGATCAAAGTCACCAGTCGTAAAACAAATGGCCCACCGGACGATTATAGATCAGGCAGTCCGTCGTTACTTAATTAGCTGATAGCTTTTAATTCAGTATAACACAAACCGACGTGCTATCATCTACTTATTACCTCTATAGCTATCTAGGAAGCGAAATCGTCGAGTAGTAGTGGACTAGACACTCGGTCACGCTGTGCATAGAAGCGGCAAATATTCAGAGGCCACCTGGCTTACTCGACATCAAACAATGCAATCATTCTCCTGTCACAATCGTAAATATGCATCCATACATGTGAACATTCTTTTATCACTGTCAATCTTTTTTGATGCGTTTAAGTCATTTTACGCGGTTTTTGATTCAGTAGCAACACTGTGGTTTCCGACACTGTGGTTTTTTTCAAAATTTGAAAAAAAAACGCAAGTGGCAAAGTGCCGCGCGCTCGCCGGGAGCTTACCGGGAGCTCACCGCGCGCGCTTTTGTGTAAAAGTGATATGTCAGTTTCAAGGTTATACGTATATTTTATAACATGTTACCTTTGTTGCACCAAGTGTCATAAGTGAAAATCCTTTTATCACTTGAAATCAATTTTTGATGCATTTTTGAAAATAATTTTGCATTGTATTTTGATCCATTGACAGCACTGCGATTTCTGATTAATTGAAAGCACTACCATCAAACTGCAATCGGCCCATTTCCCTAGCTATTGATCTGTTGAAGAGTTTGGTTGAACCAAATTTACTGCATTGTAGAGAGGTTGAGGATTGTAGCTGTAGATCCTCTGATATTTTCATTGGGATATTGCTTAATCCCACTGAAATTAGATCTCTGCATTGTACATTTATTCCAGTACGGAAGTTGATAGACTAGTCGCTCAGGAAAGGAATCAGACCACTCGTCTACATGCACTCGCCCTGCTCTTGTGCCATTCAAGAAATACAGTGATAAACTGAACTTGATATACCAGTCAGGCACTGTATCGCAAATTTTACTCAATGTTTCGCCGGAAGGGGTGAATTAGAAGAATTCCTATTGATCGTTGATAGTCAAACATAGTTGATTAGATACTCTCGCTAAGATTAAGTAATTTACCTACTAACAGGATTATTTAAAAAACATACGACACTTCATCATTCGAAGAAGAAAATGACTGGGCTACTCACGTTCAGGATATATTATGTAGACATGTTTGGCTTAGCCCCGCAGTTAACGTTAATACCAACCGTTTTGGATATACATTTAAAGAAAGTGTGAAACTCACGTTTCTCCCTGGCTGGAGGGAAATATTAGTAAACTCCACACATATCATAAAATCAAAAATCACTTTGGTAGGGAAAATATATCACATCAAATCATAATAAACCAATAAGCATAACTACACTGAGAATCAGCGCACGTTGTCTAGAAGTTGAAAAGAATCGACACCACAATACACAAGGCACTCACAGATTGTGTCCCACATGTAATGAAAATATTGAAGATAAATTTCAATTTGTAATGGCCATGGCCTGTCCCACTTATGGCAAAGAGACAGATGTGCTGTTACAAAGTATTACTACTAAGACAAACTTCACCCTATCTGGTACACAGAACGATATGTCCCATGTATGGCTGTCATGTCCAACTCCTATACCACCTACATAGGTCAATTTCATTATACTCAATCCTAAAAGCGAGGGGAAAAATAATCCATACATGGCTTTATTGTAATTCATACACTGTTATCGATAATGTTTTGTACTTATGATTCAAGGATAGGTTAGCCTTGCAGTATTGTTGATTTAGTGCCATATATTGTACCATATATGATTGTCGAACAATAAAGTTCATTCAATAACTTGCTCATCTGGGCTTCTAACGCAAATGCGCCGCACGTCAGTGAGAGTACAAATGAAAATTGGTGAAAGAAACGCGACGGTGCCGTAAAAATCTGCCGCGGCAGTGCCGCCGCAGTGCCGTAGCCCAGTGAGAGGGGGCCTTTAGGGGAAACTCGTCAGAAACTTGCCACGTCGTCCTCACTTTTAGTCGCCAACTAGTCTCCGTTCAGTGAGAGGGTGGCTCTTTCATAATTTTGAATATCTGTGTATCGCCTTAGGTGGTCTTTCATGGTCAACGGAACTCTGTGGCAGGATAGGCCAAGATGACATTATGTTTTAAAGGTCACATTCTTACATACGGGGCTGTTACGCATGCGCAGTTGGCATGAAAAAACAATTTGGAACCGATGAATAAAAAAAAACTCTTCCAAGTAAGCACACTATCGCAATGTTACAAATAGTCAGTAGAATCCTTTATTCATCACTCGTCGCCCATGTACATCTTATAATGAAAGTCTTATCAATGAGCGGAACACTTTTACTCCATTTTCATGAACATGAGTGGAATGACCTGGCGGATCCTCTGGATCTCCGGAACAGTCGCCTCGACGTACGGCAGCTGCAGGCGGTGACGGATGGAGGGAAGACCGCCGTCTCTACCGACCACACGATCCATGGCCAGTTCCTCCTGTACCTGGAATAGATATGAATGGACGGAAATATTGATAAAACCTTTTCAAACTGTCTGTCTCTCTCTCCATCTCTCTATCTCCTCTCGGTTCCTGCCGTGAACAAGTTGGCCACGAAGAACACCAGATGTTCCTCTGTGTATCCACCCGTGGGGTTCGGCTTGGTCAGCTTCAGCAGGCAGTCAGTGAAGTCTCGCGGGTTGGCCGGGCCCAGAGTGGCCCGATGGTCATCCATCTCATCTCGGATGAATGCCTTAAGCATCTCGGCAAATCGTATTGCCTTTCGACCGGATTGGTTCTCTACAAGGCATGCGAACACAAGATTACAATGAGCGTCATTGGGTAAGCTACCGCGAATATTTCCATTAGGTTGGTAAATCCCTTGATAACAAAATACACGCGTGACATAGTTTTGTTTGCTGTACACTGCACACGTAATACAATAATCAAGCAACTGGATAAATTTTCTAAAGAGTCAGGCGTTTCAGGCAGTGATCAGCGATGATATAAGCACTTAGTGGTTTCACTGTTTCTACAATGTACTTTGACAGTTTCAGTGTTTTTCTTTCTTCGTTTGTTTAAATACATGTTACATCAAAGGACACACCATGAGCTTCCACCAGCTCGGACCTGTGACGGTCAATAATTGTTTAACGTCACATCGGAAAAATTATCTCAAAGTACAAGGGTTAACGTTCCGAGTAAGACATTCATAAAAAAAGAGAACTTTTGTTTCACTTCATCTTTTTGGCGAAGAAGGTAGCTTTGTGGATATAACCATGGAGTAAGTCCATAAGGACAACATTTTAAAGGAAAGTGCAGCTTTTCTTAATTCTAATCCACACCTTTTGACAGAGACAGTTGGATTCCTCCAGAACGAAGTCTTCAACATGACCGGGACTGAGTCTCATCCCTAAGGACTTCAGGATGTTGTAGGACAGTTTTCTGCGCAGCACGAATTCGTCGGTCCATCTTGCAGTTGCAACACCTGGTGGATGTGCAAGAAACTAGATTGTCATTGACTGAGGCTTTTGCAGTGGTCTATGAAGCACCGAAATATGACACAGTGATAGAAACCATACCATTACAATAGATAGAAATGAAATGAAATGACAATTGACTACTTGACTTGTCATGATCAATTGCAACTTTGAGCAATCAAAGGAGAGAGAGAGAGACAAACAGACAGACAGACAGACACAGACACAGAATATTCTTCTTCTAGCTACCTGGAGAAAAATACATGCGACCGAATACTTTATCGATGAAGGCAGAATGATACCGCTCACTTTTCTTGGTCAGTGTGTCTTGTTTCTTCTGTCAATTCATCCCTTGTACTGTGGGACCCCGGCAGGTGAACTATGTGTAACCTACCTGGTGAACTCTGTGTGTCTGTCAAAAAGTTTGTTTAGGCAACTCTCCTATTGTACAAGATCATTCTGGCATATGATCTCACCACCCTAACTGCCCTGCAGGCATATAGACTAATGAACCTGTGGCCTGATAAACCTGGGGAGTTTACGATGCCAGGTGCAGGAGATGTCTAAAGAAGGATTTAGGTAGGGGTCAAGTGAAGACAAGTGAGTGAGTGAGTGAGTGAGTGAGTGAGTGAGTGAGTGAGTGAGTGAGTGAGTGAGTGAGTGAGTGAGTGAGTGAGTGAGTGAGTGGTTGCGGGAGTGAGTGCGTATATGAGTGAGTAAGCGAGTATGTGAGTGAGTGAGTGAGTGAGTGAGTGAGTGTGTATGTGAGTGAGCATGTAAGTGACTATGTAAGTGAGTATGTGAGTAAGTCAGTCAGTTAGAGAGAGCTTTGAGAGAGAGAATTTCGAGAGAGAGGGGGGGAGAGAGAGAGAGAGAGAGAGAGAGAGAGAGAGAGAGAGAATGACAATTGACTTGACTTGTCCAATTTTAGAAGAGGGAGAGACAGAATGTCCTTCTTCTATCCACGGGAGAAAGAGGCATACGACCAAATACTTTATCGATAGAGCTAGGCAGAATTATTCTGTCACTGTTTTTTTTTCTTGGTCAGTGTGTCTTGTTCCTTCTGTCAATTCGTCCCTTTTACTGTGGCAGCCCGGCAGGTGAACTATGTGTAACCTGCAGGTGAACTTGCGTGTTTGTCGCAATGGTTGTTTTGTCAACTCTCCTACTGTGCTTGATCATTCTGACATGTGATCTGACATTTCATCTGGCACCCCCTAAGCTACCCTGCAGGCATATAGAATAATGAGCATGTTGCCTGATAAACGTGGGGAGTTTACGAGCCAAGGTGCAGCGAGTGTCTAAAGACGGGTTCATGTAGAGGTCAGCAAGATATAATTACAGCCCATCGTTCAAGAGGGAAAGTGAGTGAGTGAGTGAGTGAGTGAGTGAGTGAGTGCGTGAGTGAGTGAGTGAGTGAGTGAGTGAGTGAGTGAGTGAGTGAGTGAGTGAGTGAGTGAGTGAGTGAGTGAGTCAGGTGAGATTATAGCCTTCTCACCTGATAATTGAATTATATGACGTCAGCGTTCCAAAATTATTGCATGAGAAGGCGTCAGCATGGCATAAGTTGCAAACGGTGGAAAATCCAAGAAATATGACATGACTTATGTGAAACAACTTGAAATAAGAGCTTATCTTTGGCATATATTAAGTATAGCATAGTAGGATTTTCAATTTTTTGTGTAGCTTTCCTTTAAGTTAAGGTCTTCTTAAAGGGTGAAGGTTTGTCACATGTCCAAGTTTGCTTGTTAAATGGCAACCAACGCAGGACTGGCGCACAAGCAGCTCTGCTGGGGTGATGTCAAATACTTTCGAGCAACCTGAGGGAAAATATAATGCATGTATTTTAAGAGTCTCGATGCTACAGGCAGATTTGAATATATCTTTCAAAGCAACAACACGTACAACCCCCACAATGCAAAACTATGTAGATATATAAAAGACTGCTTTGTCATTAGTAAACATACCGAGACTGATAATAGGCCCCCCTCGATTGTTACACTATATCAAAAACATATGATAGCTCTTATTGTATTAGTTATTAGGATATTAAATTTTACTCTATACCTCTATTTTTTACTATGTCCATTAGTTGTTGCCATGCTGTGTGCCGTGTACAACTGTCCCTCTTCCTAGTCCCCGCGAAAGGCAAATCACCTTAAGCCTTTCACACACGTCTACCTGGAAGTTTATCCCCACACTCATTAGTACATTAGTCCCCTCACTTAATCCCCAGACTAACCCTAAACGTCTTCTACTGAACTTATAGCGCACTGATTGTTAATACTCCTAAGCCAATACCTTAATAGAAAGAAAAGAAAGACACAGAGGCAACTCGGTAAGATGACCAAAGACTTTATTTTCTTCCAACCTTCACCTTAGTTCACCCGAAATTACGAATACAACTCCCTTCCATATCTATAATACAGAGGAATAGAAACATCCCTGAAACGTCTCCTCAGAACTCAAAATAAAACTAAATGTTCGTACCTATTCCTTTGCTTTCCAGAGGACTTAGAAGATCAGAAGGCTTTATTTAGTCCCCTCGATTCTTTATTTCCCTAATATAGTTCCACAGCCTGCCTCACCTCTGCTGAGGCTAACCTTGATGCCGGCCCCCCGGGTTTCATCACCCTCCCAAATTTCATATAATGGGCCGCTGTTTGTTTGGCGAACTATCCCACATGCTCCATCACCTCTTGTACGGATATTTCCGCCATGTGTAGGGCTATCGCACACCCTACCCTGCAGCCGTGAAGTGTTTTGCCTTCAGCAATTCCTAACTTCTGCAAATATCTTCGGAAGGAGTTACCCACCGCTGCTGTGGATGGTCATAATGACGTAATATAACCATATGCCACGGAAGTTACTCGCAAGAAGATATTATCTATCTATCTATCTATCTATCTATCTATCTATCTATCTATCTATCTATCTATCTATCTATCTATCTATCTATCTATCTATCTATCTATCTATAGATTTGGCCTATCTATCTATCTATCTATCTATCTATCTATCTATCTATCTATCCATCTATCTATCTATCTCTCTCTATATATATATATATATGTATATATACACATTTGCTTCTTTCATATGATCAAAGGATACAAGATCTTCCCGTAGAAATTGCAAATCGCTCTAATGACAAGTCCCTGGAATTTCTCAGCCCCTTTGTGTCGTTTTTTTTTTAAACACTGTGACAGACCACACAACATAGCGCGATCTTCCTGTTATAAAATGACACCCATCAAAGGGTCACACCTCTTTGAGTTGGTTCTCCATAAAAACCGATTTGGTTATTACAAACCTCACAACTAGAGTAATGACCGCAATTAGTGATTTCAATTACGGACAATACTCTTTCTCAATCCAGAAATGGTGTGCGCGAGGAATATTTCTGTAAGTAAGCGGTTAGAGTTGGCTGTAAAAATATCGGCTAATCTCCAAGCTTTTGGTGGACAAAAACAATCTTTCCAATCACCTCTGCTTGGAAAGTAACCTTGGCTATTTATAGAAGCGTTTGTCTCGTAGAAAACTGACCTAACAAGTTTTTAATTAATGGCAGGATCCAGACTGGGCGTCTTTCATTTTTTTAACGCTTACATAGGCAAACGGGTGGCATTTTGAATATTTTTTGGCCAGTGTGACACTGTCTTCCCGCTTTGAGAATGACTGTCTTGCAGCCATATAAGATGTTCTTGGAGATTGTGGAGGTTTTCTTTAATTATTTTCTAGTAATTCTAGAAAAGCACAAGTGGCTCCGAGCCGATGTTTGGGCTCCAAGCAGATATTTGGGCTCCAAGTAGATGTTTGGGCTCCAAGCAGATGTTTGGGCTCCAAGCAGATCGATATTGGGAGAAAGATCTTCTTTTCAATTTTCTGAGTGACGGCCGACCTTCACACATGGGATCGGGCGAGGTTCCTTTTGATACTGCTATGGCCCTATTGTAGGACTGGTTCTATCCTAAAGTCAATTGTTAAGGTTATTTCTTTGAATCTACCTTATCAACTTGCCACGCGATAGTCTCAGAATACGAATGCGACGCCATTGTGCTGTGGTTATAAGGGGTGTGTTTAAAACCAAACCGCTTTGTTTCGGTCAGGAGTACTGCGGTGTTTATTATTTAATGCTGCGGTTCTAAGTCATGCGGCTACAGCCGTGAAACACAAGAAGGCGCCGGCTTACAGTTACCAGTGTCTATACTGCAAAGTCGCACAACGCCTATCATCGGGATGGAAAGACTGGGTTTGTTCGTTTGTTTGTTTGTTTGTTTGTGGCAGGAAAACAGTTAAATAGTATTTCAGTGTTATTTTTCATGCTTCAAATGCAACGCTTTATCCAGCAACCCCCTCAGTATATTTTCCTAGTTCGGCATTACCTTTTGTGATAGAACGTTCCTGACCCACAAGTGCGAAAAATCAAGGAGATTAAAATCAAACTCTCCAGTCCAAAGCGCTAAAAATTTGAGGAGTACACGCCGTGAAGATTTAATTTTAATTCATCTATCTAGTCGGTAACGCAAGGTGACCAGTTAACGTCCAATTTATTCAAAACGTATTTATCTTAAAACCGCGCGGACAGAGCCAAATTTCAAACCCATGGGCAGAAATATCAGCTCTTCTAAAAAGAAAATGCATGGTCTGTAAGTTTCTCTCCGCCTGTTTAACGCCGTGCGAGCATGTATTTATACTGAGGTATATGATGAAGAATTGTGCTAGGGTAACCCATTATCGTCCACTTCTGAATCTTTTCCCTTCTAGCGCTATGCTTGAAGAACATAGACCAGAAAAAAATGCACAGTAACTGTCCAAAGTAGTCTGCAGACAAATGATAGTAAAATCACTACGTCTGTCCGGCCACTTGCTTAACGCGATGGAAAAAAACAATGTTTATCTGTAAATTTCCCCCACATGCGCGGCACGTGGCGTTCACGTGGTAAACGCATGGCCATTATGTTTTGCTGTGCAAAAATTAAAGAGATGGCTAAGGATCATACTTATGATGTTCTTTATTGCTCATGAGAACAGGCTTTGGCATAATACACCGCGACATGTGGACATGAGCCAAACCGGACGTAAATAGGTTCTGCACGTAAATAGGTCATGTTACGTTACATGTATCTACAGAAACTAAATCATACATACTAAAATAAAGTACAACACACACAGCTCTTGTGCCAGAATAAGGGGAGTGAGATACATGGGTTTTCAGTGTCAACTAATTTCCATCACAATTTCCACACATAAAAGGTGAGATGGGGGGGGGGGTTGCTTTGTGAACCTCTTATCACAAAGTTGGCCCTCCACGAATCCAAACAAATCCAAACAGATCCTCTCAACAGAGGCTAAAGTCACTAAAGTAGCCACCCATCACAGTACTCATAGTACTCTAGTGTGATGGTACCATGGCTACCTCCCTTCACAAGGTGAGGTGACACATTTGTAACCACCCATCACACCATACACGCCGGTGTTACCGTGTGACAGTCCATGGCTACACAGTCCTAGGAACTCCGCGGCACGCTCTTGGCAAGCCAAGAGGCGCCGTTGGAAGACTCCCTCAAGAGAACATCCCGATTATTATTGCAGTGCGGCCTCTATCCTGAGACTGTTTCATGGAGCTCAATGTCTCCTAACAAGAGGAGTGAACCGTACTCCATTGTATCTTAAGAGAAAGGTCATTTTGTACCAAACTGTTGAAACACTGAATTCCCTGTATCCGTTCCCAGTTTATTTGTTCAAGATTCAATTCTGGAAAAAAGGACCTTGCTTCTTTTGCTTATCTTAACAAATCAAACCAAGGTTTTACATCCATAGAGTGCTTGATAACAAAGGAATAGTAAGAGTACATCACAAAGGCTAAGTAATACACACATTCTATTGCAAGGCCCTCCTATATTATGAGTCATGCTGCGAGCGGGTGACCTGTTTTACCCTGTTTGCCAAAATTTAAAGCCAATTGCGGGAAGGTCAGTCAAGATCCATGCTTAAGTCCAGCAGGTGTTTGACGCACCTTGACTCATATCAAACATAGCTAATACAAAGGTTTTTACGTACAGTTAATGCAAAGGTTTCTAAATGCGGTTAATACAAATGTTTCTACAAACAAATAAATGAAGTTTCTAAACCATTAAAATCAATAAATAAAACTAAGGGAGGGGAAAGGGACACGGCCAGCTTGTGTGCTTGACTGAGTCCAAGTGACTCCCTGATGAAACTCCTGGGTTTAAAAGCCTGAGTCCCAGGTGATAAGCAAGCCAAAATATATCAGTGGGCCGTGTGCTATCTGTGGCGGCGGCGCGAGTTGCTTCCCCGGCCTAAGGATTAGCGCCAGGAGAGCGGTGGTCTGGCACCCAGGCTAGGAATATCCTTAGAAGTTTGGAACTAAATCATACCAGGTGTAACGCCTATCGGATTCACACAGCTGACCTGTCTACCCATCCTCCATCTGGGTTTCAGACTGATTAAGACGGCTTAGAAACTCGAGGTTTCTAAGCTTTAATCTTATAATATTATGAGTATATTATAAGATTAAAGCTTATGTTACATAAGTTTAGTGTCATACACACCTTTAAAAAATGGCGTGTTAGCTTAGAACATATGTCGGTATTAGGGCCGTCCCAGTTATGTAGCGCCATAGCAAACTCGGAGAAGTATTGTACTGGCGCTTCGTTTTTCCGGACGTTTCATCAGAAATGTTCACCACTCACCAGGATATAGGGGACAAGCCTAACTCATCGTGCAAAACAGATGTTTCCCGTTTTCCAGGGCCAAAGTTTTTATCAGAATTTCCTCACGCTAGATCATGTCGATTCAGTCGCCATCTTGAAGTTCGCGCGTTCGCATGGTCCCATGGGTAGTTTCCACCTGTTGGGCCTTAGATGGCGTCATTATTTTTCGGTAAAATTTGACATTTCGTCTTCCGTTCCTTTCTGTTCGTGACGTGGTTTGAACCCCTTGTCTCTCGTGGGCCCTAAACGTCAATAATTTTGGGCACACCTGTACTTCGCGCATCGGACACATCGATATGGTAGTTATTATTCAAGGCGTGTGCAAAACTTATCACAGAATAAAACATAATACTATTCACCAATTAGATGTTTGAGGAGGGAACATCGTTACGTTTTCCTTACAGAAAAGATCAGCTCAGAACTATTACAGGCTCTCGTTCTTCCCTCGTACCATCAAAGAGTGGAATGAACTTGAGCCTAGTGTGGCGGAGGCGGAGTCCCTCTCCCAGTTCAAAGCTGAGCTGGGGCGGGCTTCGCTGCATTGAGCTGCCCCCCGTCCTTGTATATATGTAAATATATAATTACTAACAACACTAAAAGTTTTACTTGTCCAGTTCTTTCACATGTCTTTGTCTACCCCCCTTTCTACCCTCTGTTTGCACCTGTTACTAACACTTGCGCAGCTGCTAATAGTCCGCCGAAAGGCGGGCTGAGCAGTATCGAAGATGATGATGAGTACATTTTCAGTTTTGGTGGAACAGCGATGGAAGTTTTGATATCAACATTTCTGTATCAAATGTTACTGTGAAGGTTCTCTGCATAAACCGGTTAATGACTTAGAATATCCAAATCCTGCCAGGAAAATTTAAAAGCAGATAGTCATGTACAAAGGCAGGAACTATAAAAATACACAAATATCTTATTTTGAAACAATTATACAGTCTTTAAAGTTCGTGAATCCAACTAGATGCGCACAAGAAGGGTCTGCACTGTCTCCAGAAAAACACGGGGTTCATCGACTCACTACATTTGAGTTCTTACGTGTTAACTTTTTGATGTTTCTACCTGCCAGCCCAGATTAACTTCTTTTCCAAGAAAATTGGTCTGCCACTTGCTAAAAAACAAAATGCCATTCGTATCACCTCATGCCACGTCATCCCTCCAAATAAGGGCTAAAGTAGCCTTACGTCGTCAGACTAATCAACTATTATTTGCTATATACATGTATCATTTCGCAGTTATTAAGTGCGCTACGGGAGCCTGCACAGTACAGTCAAAATGTACGCGCACGCAGAGCCGGTCCGGTCCCCTTTCTCCGGCCCCGGCAGCGACCAAACCAGCGGGCCGCCTCCCCAACTGCCAACTGTCCATCAGAGTGGTTCACGCGGGCGTGGCCGCCATGGCAACGTCGCTTCTGACAAGTTGGAAGAAGAGCAAGGAGCGTCTTCACACACGTACATGAACGAAGAAGCCGAGTCGGTGAAAGGCTACGCAACGTACACGTCTGCAGGTAGTCAACGGTTTTATACTTGCCTTTTTCAGTGCGTATTTGCAAAATTTAAAATCAAAAGAAATTTTCCTTAAGAGTGTGTATTGTCACTTACGTATGCCAGAATACTTTGCAGTATCTGGAAAAATTATGATTTACATCTGAAAATGATAATTCTGTTTGTTTCAATATTCATATGAAGTCAAAAATGAATACCGATTGCGAGGACACTTCTTACAATACATGTCTCATGTACAAATCCTAACCAAGGGATGCTACATCGAAGGACATTTTGATAGTTTGATGGAATTCACAGCATCGTCAAGGTTACACTGTTCCCGCAACGGCGGTCCTCAATCTAGGCTTGGCGACATTTTTGTTGTCATCTAACCGTTATTACCTTTGTCAAGAAGGTTATATTTCAATGCGTGTCTGAGTGTCTGTTAGTGAACACGCCTAGATGGATTGTTATCGTACTTGGTGTGTTGGTGGGTATGTGGTGAATCTCAAGATTTTTTGGGCGAACTACTTTGCATAATTAACGACTAAAGTTTTAAAATGTGTTATATTGCATTCTCAGTCTGTGTACTAGCTGGGGTGTGTTGGCGGTGTTGTTTGGGGGGGGGGGGGGTCAAGGATTAGTTCTAGGGGTGCTTAGTTGTTAGGTGGGAGGCCGGAAACGTATTTGCTGGGATAAATTGGCTTGTCACTCAGCTGCTATGAGGAAGCAGACCGAAGTTGGATATACCAAACCTCCTTGGATATACACTGCCTTACATCAGGAAGAACAATCAGTACTCGTGTGTCACTGCATGGGGATATGAAGGTGTTCAGGGTGGGTGAGTTAACCATCTTACATCATACTGTATGGTGTACATGGAGGTTGTGTGGAAGTGTGCACTAAGATTATGGATATGTATTGCTGAAGAAGTATTTGATGACGGGTGGATGTGATACGGATCACAGGATGTAGTCTGATAGTTCAGAAGGTTATGTTTTAATGCGCGTGTCTGTTAGTGAACACGATAAGTCGAGAACGCCTGGATGGATTATCTTCATATTTGCGAACTACTTTGCATAATTAACGAGGAGAGTTTAAAAATCTTTAGTATTGCATAATCATCTGTAAAATGTAGTATAGTGAAGGAGATATTCCCATACTGACATGGCTCATATCCATGGGGGCTTACTGGTAGTGGTGAGACAGACCTGAAAGGTGACAGTTCACATAGTTTGCTAGTTTGCTTATTCATTTATTTACACGTAGATTTACACGTAGATTCGCATGCATATATATATATATATATATATATATATATATATATATATATATATATACCTTCGCCAAGCGCTGTCTTATATAACTATGAAAACACCTAATCTGCATAATACATAATATAACTGTATACAACTTGAAATAGCTACTGTAGCGTGCGTAGTCCAGTGGTTAGCGGCCCTGCCTGTGGAACTTGAAGCCGTGAGTTCGACTCCGGCTGTGTCACTCACTCGACATTCACGCTACTCGAAAGCGCTGCATACCTTATGACGTGAAGCCGTGGTCCACTATTAATTATGCTTGTCGAAAAGAGCTTGGGAAATTTCTCCGTACAATGAAACTGTAAATACTGTACATACGGTATGTATTCTCTGTCACAAGCAGTGGAAGAATGAAAGTTTAGTGCAAATTCTTGCCCATAGGCTAATTGCAAATACATGTATATGTAACACGTAGTGGACGGACAGACAATGATGAACAATATAACATATGACTACTCTAGTCTCAACTAGTGACACTAAGTTCTAACTTATTGGATTCGGCTTCTTTTTCCGAGACAGTGGAAAAATAGCTAGCTCTTTAGTGAGCTAAACTAGATCGAGATCACTTTCTCTTTTTTTCCTTTCCTTTCACTTCTACATGTAATTGTATATACCACAAATGTGATTTTTTTTCATCATTTACCAATTAGTTGTGCAGCCTTTGCTCATTAGATATGCGAAGTTTCTTATCAGCATAGTTTACATAGACTTCTTATCCCCGCTTTTAAAACTGTATAACATAATGTTGCAAATATCTAACGTTAAGTTGTATCATTCTTCAGTTATCAATACAAATAGTGTCCAAATTTACATTATTCTTCCTTTATCTAGTAAGCTAAGTGTGTCAATAGCATGAATTTTCCATAATATACCATTAACGTATAATACAATTTTCTCCTTAATCATGACAATTAGGTCATGCTTTACATTATATATCTATAGACATTATAATCCTTTTGAACCAAGTTGGACAATTTCTATGTGATGAGTATCAACTTCCTCTAGATCTGGCGTATCACAATTGAAATATAATTTTTTTCTCATTAATCATGCAAGTCATTACAAAATATTACATGTGTATTTGATAGTAACTTTGCACAGAACCAATTTCTATTACAGTAAAGTTTCGGAATCCACGATGCTTTCAAACTGGCGGTGAATGCATACAAATTGAAAGTTTCAGTCCTCCACATTGATAGGTATTATACAGTACTTTACGTTTTACTCTTTCAGGACCATTATTCCATATGAAATTAAATACTTTTTTCTCATACAATAGGAAAAAAGCTTGAGGTGGATAGATTCTTGAGCTACAAATACTTCTAAGAACGACAACGTAAATGTGTTAATGATCAAAATGATCTATATAACAGACCGCACGTATCCCGGAAGAGCAGGCGCCCGCCGTGCTATCTGTAGCTTCATCCGCTCCCACCACAGCTGCATGACGGCAGGCATTGCGGTGCTGATAAGCCTACTTGCTGCGGGCCTAGCCCCTCTGGCGCTCATCAATAAAGAGGTAAACACATCTTTTTACCACAAGCCTGTTGTCAAGCAATGTTTCTGACACTGATTCTGTTGTTTGTTTGTTTGTTTGTTTGTTTGTTTGTTTGTTTGTTTGTTTGTTTGTTTGTTTGTTTGTTTGTTTGTTTGTTTTTAGAGTCCGACAGAGGTTTTTCCACATGTTGTTTCTTATGTGTGGCATTATGGCATATGTATATATATGTTTAAAGGAAATTTCTAAAGTGTCCACCACTGTTGACGCCTTGAAGCACGACCAAGACGACATATCTACCACTGTTGACGCCTTGAAGCGCGACCAAGACGACATATCTACCACTGTTGACGCCTTGAAGCGCGACCACGACGACATGCGCCAACTGTCCACAACTGTTGACGCCTTGAAGCGCGACCAAGACAACATACGCCAACTGTCCGCCACTGTTGACGCCTTGAAGTGCGACCAAGACGACATGCGCCAACTCTCCACATCTGTTGACGCCTTGAAGCGCGACCAAGACGACATACGCCAACTGTCCGCCACTGTTGACGCCTTGAAGCTCAACCAAGACGACATTTCCACCACTGTTGATGTTTTGAAGCGCGACCAAGACGTCATACGCCAACTTTCCACCACTGTTGACGCCTTGACGTGCGACCTGGGCAAGGAGCGAAGCCGAACCGCCGCCTTGGAGCAGCGTCTTAACGAGATAAATACGACACCAGGTAAGTTGGGTTTCAGCTATTATATGTACTGCTTTGATGGTATTTTGACAATATCTTTAGTATAAAAAATGGTAAATTTGTGGTACTGACTATCATCATTAAATTACATGATATTATTTACCCTATCAATAATTCCTATGACTATAGGATGATTTGCATTGATAGATAAAGTACATATTGTGGCATTGATCATAATGTACTTAGAAAAGTGTACATATACGAGGTGACACATGTTTTAACATAGTGTTTTATTGTCTTATATTAGTCACTATTAGTTATAAAGTTAGGCTGATATCAAATAATTTTGTTGATTTTATTCAACTGACTCAACACATTTACATAATTTGTGAATGGTGATGTTCAACTAACTTACACATGTCACAAGTATGATATTCCTATCATTTATCACTAAGCGTTTTTATGTTGAGCCCAACATACTGTTGGGCGCAACATATTGTGTTCGTATGGTTTCTTTCTCCTGTCAAATCTTGTAATCGACTCAGCTCGGTCGTCCCTGCACCAACTGAGCTGAAATTTGGTATACAGGTAGAGTGGGTAAATACCCTGGAAGCCTTTTTTATTTTTTTCGATATTGACCTTGAAAGTGATTTTATTGAGGTTTTTCTGACCAAAAACGTACATTTTGGCCTTCTGTGCTCTGGAAATACATCCAAATGACCTGAAATTTGCTATGGTGGTACATTGAACAAATATTTAAAGAATCCCATTCGCACTTTCGGCATACAACACTTTAGAGGGTGTTTTGGGAAGAAGATCGGCTATTTTCCTCCTATGGGGTCACTGACCTATAGGTCACATCTTTATTCATCTGGCCTGGTGCACTAATTCGGTCAGCCAATGAGAGAGCGCAGATTTATCAAGCTCAACCTGATTGGTTGAAATAGTCAATTTAATTAGGGGCACTACTGGTGCAGGCACAACTTCACTACTGCCTGGCTACCATCCTTGTGTTGTTATTGTTGTGTGCTACTGAAGTTAAGTGCAATTGAGAAGGTTCAAAGCTTTTCTGGTGGTTTTTTTCGACACACACGGTGTTATTCTTATTTTAACACTGCATGGAAACAAAGATTTCCACAAGTTTGCAAGCTTGGACACTATGGTGAAACCTGACATTTCCTCGCTATGTACACTAATTTTCTACCCGTGTCTCCAAGATTGGACACCAGTGCAGTGCGCACAATAGTGCACACAAAGTGTCCAAAGTTTCCCACCTTAGGAAACATCCCGTGTCGAGACGTTGACAATAACATTAACAATAACAATAGAGAGTTGTGAAGTGCATGAAAATTTACCTTGAGCAAGGAGACCCTTGCTTCGAGTAATTGTTTAAAGTTTTTGGCTAAAAATGACGTAAACCTAAGAATTTTCAACCTCCTTGCGTAAACCCCTGTTACATGT
Source organism: Branchiostoma lanceolatum (assembly GCF_035083965.1). Taxonomy (NCBI): domain Eukaryota; kingdom Metazoa; phylum Chordata; class Leptocardii; order Amphioxiformes; family Branchiostomatidae; genus Branchiostoma; species Branchiostoma lanceolatum. The sequence goes on from NC_089735.1 coordinate 16,036,420, forward strand.
CTACACTATCGGGCCACGGGGAAGTCTTGAATATCGGCGCTGATCTATAGCGCATTAAACAAAATGTGTGGCGTAGCGTTGTACTAAAAAAATAGTATTTTCATCGCAACCACTCGCACTTGTTTAAAAAAGCCGAAGATTTCACCACACACAATCGTCTGCAACTTGTTTTGTTTGTGGTAACGTTACCAGATAGTCGGCTTGATGGCGAAGTTTTGTTGGTCACCTTTTTGCATATATTAACAGTGTCATGCCAGCGCCATATTGCATTATCGGTCCTACATTTACTTGCAGTAAACATAATTTACTCTTTTAATACGAAACCAACTAGGATAAATACAAAGTACATTGAATTTCAATTATTCATTCAAATACCAACATTGCAGACATACAACAAACGTTAGCCTCTACGCCACAGTCGCTTTTTGCATGGGGAGGGAAATGGGCGAAACATGTTGCATTTGCTCCCGCAAATGTTGCCTTTCTAGTTTATTTTTGTATCAATTATGCAAATTAATTCCTCATTTGCAAGTTTGGTACATGTATCTGTTTATGTTCCGCCTGCCATGAATTACATGTGTTACACTCATTGAAGTCCAGTTATGGAAAACAATTGAATTATGGAATTTCCTAATAATTATGAAAATTTACTCCCTATTTGCGTAATATGTTTCTATTCTATCTCGATCTACCTAAGCCATCTGCATGCCTAAAATGATGGATATCCGTCCTTCCTTTTTTAGTTGTGAATTTTGGAAAATTTTGACAAAAACGTGCTTACAGTTTCAAAATCAAAAAAAAAAAAATCAGGCCCAAACCTTTCCTACTTTGACCTGACGACAAAAGCTATCTGCCACCCAAAGGTCAAGACCATAGCATGTCCAGGACAAGAGATACTTTAAAAAAACATGTTATCATAGAATGTTCTTCTATTTTGCATAATTTGTATTTCATTTGTGCATCTTCGTCCAAGCTACCTGGATACCAAAAATCATGTTGACCCAAACATTTTTCCAGTCTCTTGTCCTAAAGAATACACAATGTGGCGTGGAACCTGCTACAAGGCTTTCAACACTAAAAAGACCTTCAGCGGAGCGAACGCGTCCTGTGGTGATGGCCGCGGCACCCTTGCCATGCCCCGAGACGCTGAGACCAACGCCTTCCTGATCTTCTTGTACAAGTCCGTGAGCAACAATCAGCCCTTCTGGTTCGGCCTGCGCGATCAGCGCAAAGAGGGAGACTTTGAGTGGGTGGATGGTTCTGCACTTGGGACGTACAGACCCTGGGGGTTGGCAGAACCGAACAACATGCTCAACCAAGATTGCGTTCGCTACTCCGCAATCTTACACTGGAAAGACAAGTGGGCTGACGTACCATGCCACTGGTCCTCTCGTTTCATATGCCAGGCTGATCCAGGTACCTGTTTTAACCGTAACGTTTCCTGACACATTTCCATCTATTAGGCATGTCACAGCTTAAGTATCAATCAGACTAAGCATGTTATACCACCATTATATTGCCCTTGTTATTAAGACATTGCCTCTGTTCCAGGTTCTGATTGTCATGTAACTCCGACACTTCGTGAAACCGCTCCATCTAGTAAAGGCACCGCTTAAAATAGCGATGTGACTAGGCATTTTAGGGCATCATTACAATGTTCTCGTTAACGTTATAAACACACCATTCCAAATCTCATCCTTGATTTGATGTTGTTATTTTTCAAGGATATTCATAGGCGACAGGCAAACCTCTCATCACCACTGTACAACGGCTCTCCGACCATCCGCAGTAACCAGTGAAAAGTGAAAACTAAAATTTTTTGAAGGGGCCAAATCAGCATGTTGTTTTGTTTATATTCTTGCAAATTTGTCGAGTAAGAAATTCGCTAAAAAACGCAAAGTAAGCTGCGACATTGCACTCTTCCAAATGTGTAGCAGTTTTTTTATTGTGTACAATTCTTTTTTAGTTTATACTTGTATTAATTGCATAATAGTTTTCTGGTTGCTTTACCAGTTTTCTGGTTGTATTACCAGTTTTCTGATTGTGTTACAAATTTTCTGATTGTACATTAGTTTTCTAATGGTATACCAGTTTTCAGATTGTATAACAGTTTTCCGATTTTATTAGCAGTTTTCTGATTATGTTACCAGCTTTATTATTGTACATCAGTTTTCTGATTGTAAATCAGTTTTCAGCTGATGGTATAGTGGTTATCCAATTGTATACCAGTTTTCTTACTGTTAACCAGATTTCTGATTGTATAATAGGTTATTTTCTGATTGTATATCAGTGCTCTCATTTTATACCAGGTTCCTCATTGTATAGCAGTTTTCTGATTGTACGTCAATCTATAATTTTATACAAGTTTTCTGATTGTATTCCAATTTTCTGGTTGAATATTGCCATTATGTTATCATGATATACGACTTGAGGGCCTTCAGTTTCAAACTTGAAAGTTAAAAGATAAGCTTCTGTAGGAGCCTCACTCGCGGCTCACTTAGCTTTCTATTGACAGTCGTGTGTCTAGAAATACGGAGAATTTCTAATCGTGGTACCATCTTTGTAATTTTAAAAGCAAGTTTACTTGCACAGTCACCGCCAGCCAATGTTTCCCTTGCAGGCTAGCCTTTATGGGCAATGTGGTCATAACGTAAATATTCTACGTGTTTAAGGCTGCCTTATTTACTATCAATGTGCAGCCATACATAATTTCTTTATTATATCTATTCTATTGTTTCCACATTTTAAAGTGTATTGACGAGTACCTTGATACTCTACAGTGTCTAAGCCCAACCTCATCTTATTATTATGAAAATTTTGCATACTATGCTCATTGGAACCAATGAGGAAGCCACATGGGTGTAACTGGTCTGTGTGCCAGACTGAATAAAAGTTGTAAACAGAAACTATGCGGCTTCGGCTGTCTTAGCTTAGAAAATAAGACTTTTGTTGTATTTCCTAATAAATCATGCAGGTAAGGACCTCATTTGCATGATTATGTCTTATTATGACCTCATGTACTTATCTTCCAAATGCTGCAAGAATGAAATCCCCATCATTTATCATTATGGAGTTATTATTTTCCGTTAATCATGCAAATAAGGTATGCATTTGCATAATTCATATATTGTATATTGATATTCCTCTCTTTCTCAGTTGCATGCCACAGTTCATTTGTCAGCCATGGGCAATAATGGCATCTGGCGGTTAACATATGAAGTGCAATGTATTGGGTTCTGTTGGAGGGAATCAATTTCAAAGTTCGCTTTACGAATTTCAAGATCTTGGGACTACATTGACTTTTTTGTGCGCGTTGTAAAACAGATAAGATATTTCAGTGAAATAGCTCCCTGTCTGATTCTTCTTTATCAATCCTATTTCTGTCTCATCCGTAAAAAGAAACAAGATTAGTAACATAAAAAGATGTTGCCATGGCGACGGTGGTTTCTGTTAACGTTTTCGTTTTTAGCCCACATGCAAATAAGGACCTCGCATAAATCAGTCGATCACCTTCTTTACAAAAATAACACAAGTTGTCCAATGTATGAAAATCTTGTTTTCACAAAAAAAGATATCGTACCATTTCCTCATAAATTATGTAAATGAGGCCCTCTATGCAATATTTGTGTCTAATAGTGGCCACATTTACTTAACTTCCAAATGGTGCAAAAATGAAATCCCCATCATTTACCACTATGGATTTATAGTATTTTGTCATTAATTATGCAAATTAAGTATCAATTTGCATAATTGATATCTATCGATATTTATCTCTTTCTCAGTTACATATGTCATGTGTTTGAGAGTCCTATAATAGAATGCAGCTGATTTATTAACTGTCCTCATTAATTATGCAAATCAGATATTGATTTGCATAATTGGCATATGATTATTTAAATCATCACTTAAGCTATCTACACACCAAAAATTATGATGATCCGTCATCCCCTTCTTGCGTTATTCTCTTTCAAAGTTTGAGTCAAAATCAGCTCCAAAAAAAGCCGCTAGGGGGTCCAAATCTACAGGACATATTTTCCTAACAAAGAGCTATCCACCACTTAAAAATCATGACTATAGCATGTTCAGAAGACGAGATTTGAAAAGTGAAAGTTCCCCTGCAGTACCACAGAAAGTCGCTAGGAGGCCCAAAATCCAATCATTACAAGGTCTTCCACAGACCTACCCACCTACAAAATATGAAGACAATACATCCAGGCATTCTTGAGTTATCGTCCCATGGACTTTCACATTCCTGTACAATTCCTAGAATTCTTGCAATCTGCACACAATATAGTAAAAATTTGGCTCGCCGCTGAGGCGTCGCCAAAAATGCAAATAGATAACAAGTTGCACACTGGTCCTATTTCCTGTGCAAATGCCTTTTTAGTTTTACGGCATCTAACGTTAGAAAGTTTCTGCAGTGGAACTGTTAGACCTTTGATGACATTGTCCCGTTTCTGGTACATTGACAATTGCCAAAGGGTGAAAAATCTTTTATTTCAGAATCATGCGAAAATCAATGCGCGTGCTGACGTCACCATCAAATTTACTTGCTGTGGCCTTAGACAAAAGTGGTTGTGGCAAGACGACCTCACGCAGACTTTTAGTGAAGTGCAGGAGGTAACGATTATGCTGGGGTATACCATGATACAGCCCAATCCAAATAAAAGACAGAAAACTATTACTACTACTATTATACTGAAAAATGTAGATTTTTATTTTAAGAATTTTTTCTTGAAGGACATATAAAACATGGAATCCCGGATTTCAATCTTTTAAAAAACTTTACACCCCTTATTCAATATGGTCTAATCCCTGCCCCAAGATGGCGACAATGTGGCGTAATGCGTTGCGAGCTGGCAACATTTGCTCTCGTTTTTCCCAACTCAGCGGACCAAAAGTAGCCCAGAATGGCACAAGATCTTGTAGCCAGTATGTGAAAATTGACGACGACCTATACGGGCTCACAGAAGACCAGAAACAGGTGAAAAGAACCGATTTCTGTTACGCAATATGATAGCATGCGTTTTAGTGGGAGGGAGGGGGGCGGTGCTGGGGTGATAGAAAGGTCAAAACAATACGTTATGACAATAAACACAGACTTGTAATGTGTACAGAGAGATATAGTACGTACAACAGCTTACGTCCTACGTTCCAATTTTAGTCAGCACAGAGAAAGCATTAAGTACATGAACTGAGCGTAACATACCTTCACTTAAAAGTTCATGTGATAGTATAACATCCACTACCATAGACTCTAGTGGGAAGACGTATTTACCTGTTGGAAGACACTATATAATATACAAGTAAATACGTCTTCCCAGTAGAGTCGCCGCGGCTACCACTACCATAATACCGCACGTTTACTGTAATTTCTAAAGTGATACTAATTTAGCAAAGGAGCAACTCGTCATTTTTTCCCCGGTTACATGGCGATGTTATAGCTTACCTTTGCCACCTATGCTGTGTATGTTTTTTTGTCTCTCTTGATCTGCTAAAAACGAAAAATCGCAAGCGTAAGATGTTGCGGAAATGCACCGAGAACGGGCGTGCGCACGGAAGGGGGTTCCATAATACTGCCAGAAAGAAACTCGGCAATTATCTTGTTGTTATTCACCTTTATAAACCAGCTGTTGTTCCTTTTTTACGGGGTTGTGAGTTCCCTAAACATACAAAGATGTTTGGGGATACAAAAAATCACACGAAAACGGATGTTACTGTTACGAATTTTGATTTACTGTAGCCCGTCACAACTGCTATCATGTAAAACTTACGTCTGGCGTTCTACTATGGTTCAGTTCACATACTGGCGGGTCCCTTGCTAGAGTAACGGTCGTATTAATTGTTGGTCTTATCCAAAAAATCAAGATCGTAACTAGTCCCGCGTACCCACCACCCCTCGTAACTCATATCTTGAGGGTTAAAGTTGACACGGCGGGTCTAATATGCCGCTGGGCGTGAATCAGGAACAGCTCTCTCTTGAGGTCTGGCGGCGGCATTACTCGATCAAGTTATGGAAGAATCCTAAGTGTGCCATGCAAATAAAGACATTTTCTTTGACTGTTTATCACAGGAGATTTATTGGTTCCTGAGTAAAGCTTTATTACTAATTTTCGTCTCCCGTGCAAATACAAATGGTATCGACGTGGAGTCCCCATTCAAGTTGCGGCAGAGGGGTGCAAATTGTTTGAACAGCGGTTTGGGCCCAAACAATAGAAGGGTTCATGATCCTACTATAAACTGTTATTCCCTGGTGAAAAATTTCTCTATAAATAGCATGCATATAGTGTGATGCATGTAGATGCAAAACATTTCTCAGTGCTTTGTAGAAATTACACCCGCCCCTTGAAAGTATTGGTTTCGCCGAGATTTTAGCGGGAATTTTCCTGTTACGCAATACGGGGGAAGAGCTAGTCTCTGGCGAAAACAATGAAAATGGCGACGTCCTATTTTGCGCCAGGCCAATCGCAGTTACGGCTAGTAAACAGCCGTTCTTGACAACAGATCACACTTTTACACGACTTGAAGGCCTGTAAAAGGAACTTTATTTTGCTGTTGTTCAAATAATCGTCTTGAGCTGGAAGTACGTGCGATTATTATATGCAAATCCAGCGAGCAACGTGCGACGGAGTGATGATATGTTCTTCCCACGACGCGCTGGCCGGCCATGATAAGGGATCGAAAACATTTGACCTCGTTGTCTTAGAATGCCTCGTTATTGAGACCTTTTTTAGACTTAGAGTGTATTAAACACCTTGATGTCTGAAGTGTGCATACCTCGGAAATCACTGTTACTGCGCCAGTAGATCTCTTAAAATTCATCACTTTTTAGATTTTGTGGTATTATGATTACTGGCGGTATTATGGTAATGGATGTTACTAGTATTAGTGTAACGTAACATAATAGTAATAATTTAGGTACGTCATAAATTATTTGTGGATCAAATAGCTGAACTGAGATTCCAACACACAAAATTCGACTGATCAACTCCAGTCTTTGTCAAGGAATTATGAGCAATCCGCCGCTTTTTGCGAGAGGAATGAAATTGAAAGAAATCCATCTACATCAGGGCCTTACAACCATCCCTGATCAGCAGAGACGGAGGGCGCCATAGACTTTCTGCAACATATTATCCACTGCTCACCGAGTCACGTGTGCTATCTGCATAACATGATGTCACAGAAGCCATGGATTCTCATTCCTTGACAAAGACTGCATGGAGTTAATTAGTCAAAAATGTCGAATTTTTGTGTATTGGAAATTACAGTTCAACTTTTATATAGAATGTACAGTACCTATAACCCATTTAAGACATGTGATTTATTTTGACACATTCTAGCTGAGAGAGGCAGTGTTTAGGTTCTCCCAAGAAGAGCTGGCACCCTTGGCAGATGAGATTGACAAGAACAACGACTTCCCAGGAATCCGAGTGAGTCTCTGATATAGCTCTGATATTGACACTTGTTTTCAAATTTACATACATAGTGACAAAAATATGAAGCACCTGTCCTCATCTTATGTTCTTCTGATTGTCTTATAATCTCCAGGAGTTCTGGAAGAAGCTAGGAGACATGGGGCTGCTGGGCATGACTGCACCAAGTAAGACATCAGAAAAAGAACTCTTTGTACACAACCAAGTGTTTTAATCCACTGATATTTTGGTGACCATCTGTCACCTTCCTCAGGGCAGTTCTGACTGGTCATTATGACATATGCAAATGTATATGAATTCCCAAACATACTGATATTAGTATTTTCATATATACAGGGCCAGTCAATGCAGTGTCTACAATTATATATTCAACACTCCTGTACGTTTGGGACCACATTGTAGATACCGCATTGACTATCTCCAAGACCCCCGTCCTGCGGCGGAATTTTCTTGTTGGGAAGGACAACATTTTCACGCCATCCGTTCCAACATTTCCTGACATGAAATTGAATGAAGATGCATTTTCGCAAGCTTGAAATGACTGATTCAAAAACAAACATCAACAACACACATTAGGCTCCCAAACAATGAGTAAGAAGAAAACAAATTCAAAGCTGAGATAACCCTATGGTGTAAATACGTTTGGGAACCCAGCAATAAGTAGCGCCACCTACATCATGTATGTGTTAACCCGTCAGAATTGCCCTGAGGAAGGTACCTGAGTCACAGAAATGCCGGTTGAATACAACACTTAGTTGTGTGCAAAGAGTCTTTTTATTCAGTGACTTACCAACCTGGATGAAACTATTCACAATCACATATCAGAAATAAATCAGATATGGTGTGAAGTGTATCATGTTGTTACCAAACTACATTCTTCTGACAAATAATGTTTTTGAAGTTGTATATTTAGTCATTGTTATTGTATCAGGCTCAGGCATGATTTAACTTATGTTTAAAACTGGAGGTAAAAGTATTTTTTTGTCAGATCCACAATCAGATAATGATATAATGAAGAGGAAGGTAACTTTTAAAAGATACAAACAAAAAGTGCTCCCATTTGTCCAGCATTGTGCAAAAGCATGTCAGCATTCTTAGTTACATTTGTATGTAGTGCTGTTTCCCCTTGATATGCTCAACGTGGCATCGAAGTGGTGCAGTGGCAGGGTGTTTGGCCCCAGAACCCAGAGGTACCGTGTTCGAATCTGGGGTTCCCTGATTTGTCCCGTTGACATTTTGCCCTTTGGAAAGGCACTTTACCCCACCCTTCTCACTTCACTGGGGTAAAAATGAGTGCCTAGCTTTGGTAAGGAACGTTCCTCGGATAGGGCATTAAATGGAGGTCCCGTGTTTGAGGAGAGCCACACCTTGAGCATGCAAAAGATCCCACCACACTTATCAAAAAGAGAAGGGGTCCTTCCCGGTGTGAGTGCATCAAATAAATCTGTCCGGATATGCAGCTTGTACTCTTCAGTACAAACCTGGTGTGTTACGCCTTTTGGCTGTTTACCGGTAATGCAATACAAACAAAATACTAACGAACAAACAGTTAACACTACAACATTGTGCCTTTGTTCCTCCAGCTGAGTATGGAGGTACAGGTATGGGGTACCTGGACCACTGCATCAAATAAATCTGTCCGGATATGCAGCTTGTACTCTTCAGTACAAACCTGGTGTGTTACGCCTTTTGGCTGTTTACCGGTAATGCAATACAAACAAAATACTAACGAACAAACAGATAACACTACAACATTGTGCCTTTGTTCCTCCAGCTGAGTATGGAGGTACAGGTATGGGATACCTGGACCACTGCCTTGCCATGGAGGAGATATCCCGTGCCAGTGGTGCCATCGGCCTCAGCTACGGAGCACATTCCAACCTGTGTGTCAACCAGCTCGTCAGGAATGGTAATGAGGAACAGAAGGCCAAATATTTGCCCAAGGTATATGTCCAGTAATTAATCCAATTAGAATTTAGATATCCGATTAGATATCCCAGTTGTCCTCGACATTTGCTCTTACATTACATTGTTACAAAGAAGTGAGAAAAATCTGAATCCACATATTGCAGTACTCACACTAGCAATATTTGTATTTGTAAGGTTGTTTTTTGTGACATATACTTATCCAAATTGGGCCAATATGTACAATTAGGGTCCTTTCACTCACTCACTCACACACTCACTCACTCACTCACTCACTCACTCACTCACTCACTCACTCACTCACCCACCCACTCACTATTAAATACACTGTATATGTTCAGTGCTTGTACCACCATGCCTCTTTGAAGCTATTGAAGGTAAATCAAAGCCAATGTAATCCTCAACAAATTTGTGCACTCCTTTTCATTTCACTAGAACAGGCCCTTCGGACAAGCCCAGCTGTTACAGTCACTTACAGTACTTAGTGTTTGTGAAACAAGAGGTGATTTAACCTTTAGACATGTAACATTTTATGCATTGTTTTCCTTTCAGTTGATCAGTGGTGAACACTTTGGCGCGCTCGCCATGTCAGAGGCCAATGCAGGGTCAGATGTCGTCTCCATGAGAACCAAGGCTGAAAAACATGGTTGGTTGCCATAGCGATATTGTAACACAGCACTAGACGAGCCACAATCTTAGTATGATAATGTTACAGAATGATATGATGAATCAGAGACTAGTGTTATGTGTCGGATTTAGCAGAATAGAGTAAACAAGAAAGAGATCAGAGAGAGATCTTATCTGAGGCAAAATTTGATTCTAGAAATCGTGAAACAAATACATTCTCGTTTTAAGATACTGTCCATCTTTGAGTTTCAAAGCTGCAATAGATGTTCTTGTATTACCGTGCGTAGTCCAGTGGTTAGTGACTCTGCATCTGAACCAAGAAGTTGGGAGTTCGAATCCGAACTGTTTCCGCTCACCCAACATGCACGCTTCTTGAAATGGTTGCAGTTCTTAGGATGTTATGTCATGGTCCACCTTTCATTGTACAGTACTTGTCAAAAAGAGCTAGGGGAATTTCCCTGGTACAATGAACCTGAAAATACTGTACATTGCATCTGTCTTCTCCGTCATGACTAGTAGTGGGAGAATAGTTCTTCAGAGCTAAAGTTGTTTGAGATCACTTTCACTTTTCTTGTTAAAGCCTGTGATCTCTCCACAGGTGACTACTATGTTCTGAACGGTACAAAGTTCTGGATCACGAATGGTCCTGATGCCGACACGCTGGTGGTGTACGCTAAAACTGAGCCACACGTCGACAAACCGCAACATGGGGTCACCGCTTTCATCGTAGAGAGGGTAGGGTGTTCCGTTGAAGCTGAAGTTACCGTAGTAGTTCCTTCAAAGTAGTGTACTAGTAGTCTACACAAAAAGCTACTTCTTTTGCCCCTACACCTTTGTGATAGTCATAGAAAGATGAAGGAAAATAGGAGTGCTGGGTATTTATTTTTTGTTGAGTGATGATTCGCGATTTTCGACCAAGGGCCAGGCTCTCTAATTCTGGGGGAGATGGTTAACGTGCGCCTAAATGAATTTTCCAGCATTAGAGAACCTGGTCCATGTGGAAAATTGCAAATCAGTGCTCCCCTATAAAATGAATGCCGGTGTCAGTGCCAGTGCCAAATAAATAGATGCCTGCGAAGGTGGCTTAAGGAAAAATAGTGCTCTCACTCTCTCTCTCTCAGTTTGCCCTGATGAAAAAAATAACATTGAGTACCTAAGAAACTAAGCTGAATCTCTCTCTGTCATATCACTTGAAAGACATGCTTTCTTTAATTTCTGTCATAATTCTGACACATACATGTATGTCTGTCTGTTGGAATATACACAACATACATGTATTTGACTTTTATATTTGATAGATTTAAGCGAGTATCTCACTGCACTGGCAACCTTGCTGCAACTGAGCGATTTGACAAAGGGCTCAACAAATCTCATTGATAAAAAACAAATCTTTTTACGCTCTGTATGTTTTGTTGTTGTTTTACTCCCTTGTACATTTTGCATGATATTCCCATTATAAAGTCAAGGGTAACACAAATCAAGTAGGTCACAGCGAGGTCACCAACGTGCTGCAGTCCAGTGAGATAACCGCTTTAGAGATCTCAGATAGTCATTGTTGTTTCAGTCTATAAGTCCCATTATTATGTGAACTGTTGCAGGGTATGGAAGGGTTCAGTACATCCCCAAAGCTGGATAAGTTAGGGATGAGAGGTTCAAACACCTGTGAGCTGGTGTTTGAGGACTGTAAGGTGCCAGGTAAGATATACTGAAAACATCATATTCTTTCTTGAAAGTTCATCTGTGTTGGTAGAAATCGTTCTGAAACAAGTTTTAACTGTAATTTCCAACACAAAAACTGGACTTACCCAAATTTTCGACTGTACAACACCAGTTTTTGTCAAGGAGTGAGCAATCCACCACTGAGATGACGTCACGCTATGCAGATACCACACATGACTTTGTGAGCAGTGGATCATAAGTTGCAGAAAATCTGTGGCGCCCCGGCTCTATTTAGTTATGATTCTAACTTGTTTCAGAATCATATTCTTTCTGTATCAAAGTTGAACTGTAATTTCCAACACAAAAAATTGGATTTACCCAAGTTCAACAACCTTAGAAGTTTCACAAAACATACATATAGAGACTCACCAGTCCTGGACAGTCGGTTTCGCTGGTCTAATTGAAAATCTTGGACACATATCCATTAAGTTTTTACAAGAGGAGTAAAAAAAGCCATCTACATCAAGGCTTTACAACCATCCCTTAACAGAGACGGGGGATTTAGACTTGCAACTTATGGTCCACTGCTCGGCAAGTCACATGTCCTAACATGATGTCACAAGCAGTGGATTGCTCATTCCTTGACAAAGACTGCAGTTGATCAGTCAAAAATCTGTACATTAAGTCCAATTTTTTGTGTTGGAAATTACAGGTCAACTTTGATCCTACCAACGACTTGACTTCTACCAACGCAGATGAACTTTCAAGTGATCGTATTCTTTTAATTTTGCATCGCAAAAGTAGAGCCGACATTCTGGATTTTCGGGATAGAGTTTAATTTTATACAGAGCTAACAATTTTTTAACACTGCAATGCAAACTTGTTGACTTATAATACTGTAAACCAGTCATAACGAACGTTGTAGGCATATTGATGAAATGATACCAGCTAATGTTTTTATTCTGACACATAGTTTTGTTTGTTGCAGCCTCCAATATTTTGGGAGGGCTTAACAAAGGGATATATGTGCTGTTCTCTGGTTTGGATATTGAGAGAGCACTTGGGGGTGCAGGCTGTTTAGGGTAAGATATTCTCCTTGACAGCTGGGAACGTGGGCTAGTCAGAGTTTCTCACTTCTTCTTTTTTTCACTTCCATGCACTAAGAGGTATTTAGTGACCAAAAATTAGTCTGAAAATGAACCAGGGAATTTTAGTCCAAACAAATCAACAATTTTTGATATATTTTATGTCATGTTGCCATAACTGTAACTGTCCTGAGCTCAAATCCCCTGAAATGCCACCGGTGTTTTGCCCTTGGGAAAGGCACTTAATTGCATAACTTTCTTCATTCCACCCAGGTTTGAAAATGGGTACCTGACTTCAGTCAGGGAGATAAAAGGCAGTGGAAGTAGAAGGATGTACCCTAGACACAGTTGAAAACCCGTTGCCCCTGTCACTCACAAGTTTGCATGAGTTTTGGTTTACATTTTGGTAAAGTGAAATAAGTGAGAAACTCTGACAGCTCTTGATCCTGGGTTCCTTTTATGTCTTGATTGAGTGTTTCCTGTCTCTTTCCCTTCTACAGCCTCCAATGTGTTAGGACAAATTAACAAAGGCATCTATGTGCTCTTCTCTGGACTGGACATTGAGAGATGTTTCCTAGCAGCTGGTCCTCTGGGGTAAATATAGACAGTCTGTTTGTAACTACGTAGTGTATGTCTGTTCATTTAGACCCTAAAATCTAGTGGCACATAGGGCAGCAAGTTTCCTTGCTGTTTCAGTAACGGTATGTTTTTACACGAAGGGGTTGCTAGCCCATTCCCTTTAATGTGCTTGAGGCGGGACCCTTATTATATACATGTACGCCCCTTCTGAAAAAAGGTTGCAGCCCTAACCTACTGTCCTAACCCAGTATTGAACCAGGGTCTCACAGTTAGTAACTGATTGGAACCAATAGCTCAACTGTGAGGCTGCTACCTGTTGAGCTATATATAGGGTCATCCCTTGTCATACATGTATCTGTAAGATTTGGGAAATCATAAAGTGCATGATTTAACAACACAATGCGAGGCTGTAGAAAGGTTGAGGATGCATCTGATATGCAATTATCCTGCATGGGTTCTGTTTGGAATGTTCTAAAAATGTGTTACAACATTTTAATGGCCACTGTAACCTGCAGTCAATTCTATTTTGTGCCTGCCATGTACAGTAGTTACTGCTAAAGGGGGGTCTACACTTGTGTGTAGATACAAGTCCGCATTAGTTGCGTATTAACATGTTTTTGGTTTAGGTTGTAAGTTTGCAGCCAAATTTCTTAGGTTAGATCACAAGGCTGCACAAAGGTAGGTCAAAGTAGAAAACAACTTTCTGAAAGCTTACTTAAACCAAAAACGTGTAAATGCACAACTCACGCACACTTGAATATACGCTTGACAGGGCCCTAATAGACCAATGTCCTTGTGCAGATTTGAATGGTTGACAGTTGTCATCAAAGGTGGTATTTCTTTTGATATGTTGGTGTATTTGCTGATGTGTTTTGTTTTTCCCCTTCTTTACAGAGTGATGCAGTCTGTGTTAGATGTGACTGTCCCATACTTACACACCAGGGACGCCTTTGGACAGAAGATAGGGACCTTCCAGGTACTTAACCCCTTAAAGACAGAATCATAGTTCATGCATATGAACTAAAGACCATACACATAGCAAAGTTGCTCAAGCAGCTGTATACATTAGTGAAATGTGAGCATTACAATGTATATCCAGTTGTTTGAGTAACTTTTGCATTATGTGTGTTATGAAATATATCACCAGGATGTTTAAACTTCATCAACTTAATCTTCCAAAAGTGTTAAAAGAACTGACTGTACATTTCGTGTATGTACAATAAAGATTCAAGTCCCCAGTTTCTTTTGACAAGTATAGATAACTGTGTACTTCACCGGGTATCTTACTGGTCAGGAGTCCTTGGCAATCAAGCGATTTGACAGAGCGCTCAAGGAATTTCATTGATAAAAAACTACTCTTTTTACACTTTGTGTGTTTTGTTGTCTTTTTCATTTTGCATGATATTCCCATTACAAAGTCAAGGGTAACACAAATCCAATTTGGGTTGCAGCGCGGTCATTAACATACCGCACGTGCAGTAAGATACCTGCTTAAGGGGCTACCAGTTGTTTCAGTATCATGTACATGTTTTGTAATTCAGTTTGTAGAGTGTCAACAGTCAGGAATTGGCCTTCTGGTGCCTTGGTTATACCGTTTATGCAACAAACAAAAAAATCACTACAGTTTTTCAATGTTTTCTTGGTGTTTCACTCCAGATGATGCAGGGAAAGATGGCGGACATGTACACCCAACTGAGCGTGTGCAGGTCGTATGTGTACAATGTTGCCAGGGCTCTGGACAGGGGATGTATCATACCTAAGGTAAGAGGGGTCATTTTTTTTACTGATACACAATCATTTATCACATTTTCACAGACCAGTATGTGTATAGTTGACTTACACACAGTGTTTTTTGTTGGTGGCGTCAAATGGCCAAGTGGCTAGGCTAGCGGACACGAGACAGAAAGGTCATGTGTACGGGTTTTATTCTTGGCCATCCTGGATAGATGATGTGTCCTTTGGAAATACACTAAACACAACTTTCTTCACTCCACCCAGGTGTAAATTGGTGTCTGACTTTGTTTAGGAAGGTAGATGCAGTGGAAGGAGAGAGATTGGATCTGCCTTCCAATGCTGTGCTCTAGACATAGTGGATAACAACCCACTGCCCCTTTGACCTAAAAAAAAGGATACGGGACTACCTTCTTTTTAAAAATAAAAGACCATTATAAGATGTTGGAGCTTTCTTGTAGCCAACCCCATACAGCCTGACATACTACCAAATGCTGATGGTTCTGTACAAAGAAACTCCAGCATCCTAGATACTCTGTAGGTCAGACACACTGTTTTAGATGTACATTTTTGCCTTGTTCTGTTCCTTAGGACTGTGCTGGGGCCATCCTCTATGCTGCTGAGTGTGCTACAAAGGTGGCACTTGATGGGATCCAGTGTCTTGGTATGTCTTGTCTTCTTGTTACCCCAAAATAGCCATCTCTCCGCTCTATTTGCTTGGCTTTGTTAACAGAGATTTAAGGGTATTGATTAAGCTTTTGTATAAACTAAGTCTAAGAACTCTCTAAAGAACTTAACTAAGGCAAATAAAAAGTTAGCAAAATGAAATTGTCATTTGATGATTCTCTTTTGACAGATATGGAAAACAACATGTTTTAAGTTATACATGGAGATGTGTACATGTAAATGTATGGATCAAGCCATTGACAATGCTGTTTTTATCAAATCAGTTTCTTGAATAGAAACCCATCAATGTTAGTGCCTAATGCCATTTTGTGTCCTACCGTCTTTGTGATCTAAACTTTGCCATGTTTGTTAAGCCCCTATCTCACTGGACCTGCGACATGTTGGGGACCTCACTGTGACGGAGCTTTTTGACACACTCAACGAATTTCATCGGATAAAAATGAATCTTTTTAGGCTTTGTGTTTTGTTGTCTTTTTAGTAATACTTGTAGGTTAGGCCACAGCAAGACCGCCAACGTGTCATGGTTCCAGTGAGATAAGGGCTTTATGATTGTGACAGGTTAATTCATGAACCGTAGCCTACTGAGGACCATTATCTCAAGTACATTTTACTTTTTCCCGTCATCAGGTGGAAATGGTTACGTTAACGACTACCCCACCGGTCGCTTCCTGAGGGACGCCAAGCTGTACGAGATCGGGGCGGGCACCAGCGAGGTGCGAAGGCTTATCATTGGTCGGGCCTTCAATGCCGAGTACGGCGTGTCAGACAGAGAACAGCAGAAGCCCAAGAAGACAGAACAAAAAACTGCTGCTCAGTGATTGATTACATAAGAAACTTACTTTCATTGTTCTTTGTCAAACTGTTGACACTGTATGATGAAAGGGTCACAAGCTACAGTACTGTAAATGCAGAAATGTTCTCGGTAGTTTTATTTTTGCGGTTTTGGCGGTGAACTCTTTACACTCATTTTCTCTCTACCGTGAGTTTAAATCCCCGCTAACATTTCTGCATTTACAGTACTGAGCAGTGGGGATTTTACAGAGGCAAGGCCACTGAGAGACTGGAGCATCACAAACTTTAACACTTCTCTCAACAATCTTTCAGAGCTCTATAATTGCCAGGGTCTTCCAGAGTTATCTTTCAGTGATCTCAATGACCAAATGATTGTTGGTTGGTCGTTGGTTGTCCAATACGAGCGATCGTGATGATGTCACAGTAACACATAGGCAGACAAAAATCAGGTGTAACGCACAAGATAATGTTGATTAATGATTTGATCTGCTCATTTGAATATCAATTTGTAATCTTATCTCTTCGTGTCATTTTGCCTACCAGTTGTTGAATACCCAGGATGTAAACCAAAACAGCGATCACTCGTATTGGATCCATCCTATCGTAAGGGGGGCTAACAGTGATCACATACTTTAGGTTTGGAAATCTACTTGAAATGTAACAGTACAACATATCATGATTTCATTCGTAGTTCTGGGATAATGACAGTGCTGAGACGGAATTCGATCGGTTTCAACTTTTTTCAGTCTTTTGTAAGAAATCCAGGAAGTACAACGTATCGTGATCATTGCATACAATTTTGTTTTGTTTTGTGCATTGAAATTAGCACAACTATAGCCACACAAAAAGATTTTTGTCAGTGCATCTGTACATGTTAGAAACTTGTAAAGTTGTTGCAGCAAATTAGAATCTTCTCATTCATCTACCAGCTCTTATTTAAGTAGTATAGATTGTGGGTGTAGTTCTGTCAGATATCATACTTGTACAGAAATATAATTTCTCTGGAGAGAGCAAAGAATAGCAGTCCTGAATGTACATGTACATATAGAGGTAGAAATGTATCAGACTAGAAATAAGCATTGAATTGTAACATAACAGTTGTCTAAATGCTTACAAACAGTTGAAAAGTGAAGTGTATGAAAATTAATAGGTTGAATGATTCAAAGTCCTAACATTTTATTTTGTGTAGGTGAAGTTGGTAGTCATTTTGAGATGGTGAAAAAGGATTAATTTTAGATTTACATAGGAAGCACCTGTGATATATGACTTCTTTGACAAAGTCATATTTCCTTCAGTATAATCACTTATGGTTTGCAGCTTGTAATACCACTCTGGTTTTAGAAGACTTGGAAAAATAAATGTCACTTTGATTACATGGTGCCCTTTGTTTGGTTGGAACTAACAGCTTGGTTACAATGAGGTGATTTCTGTGAACTACATATATATGGCTTCTAGTACAAATACAAAGTGTGATACATTCACGTCATACATTATTGATTTGAATAAAATACACTCAAACCCAACCATGACTGCTCAATGGATTATTTCTGGGTTCGAAAATGAAATGTACATGTGATAATTTGATCAATACCCAATGAGTTTTCTCAAGAAAACTTTAAATTTACTCTTAGACAAATTGGCGGTTTGTCAGGGACAGCTCCAGATATTTGATCTGCCTTGTGCCTAAGTGATACAGAGCATGAAAAGTAACAAAAACGTAGTGCCCCTATCTAGAAAATTCCGTCAACCAAACATTAACACAGCTATTTGTATTACGTTTCTGTGCAACAACAGCTATCTACACAACCAGAGCAATCCGTCTCATTTGACCCAAATCTTTCTAAACCTCTGATATTTGCCTGGAATTCCCTTGGGACGCACCCATTTCTTTAAGATAAAGGTACCGAACTCAACTATAGCTCATACTGCTTTGAATTAGCTACTGTACCAGAAAACTGAAGAATGTTCATGTAAAGGGAAGGCATTAAAGCCCTGTATTGTTTGTATTGCATACCCGCTAAACCGTCTCATGGCATGACACACCAGGTTTGTATTCGTCAGCAAAAGCAAGTCCTGATTTATTTGATCCACTCACACAGGGAAGGACCCCTACACTTTTCGATAAGTGTGGTGGGTTCTTTCATGTGCTCCAGAGTACATGTGGCTCTCCACACGGGCCTCCATATAACGTCCTGTCGAAAGGACGTCCCTACCCAAAGCTAGGTACTCATTTTCATCAGTGATGTGGCAAAATTAGTGTAAAGTGGCTTTCCCAAGGACACAACGTCAGCGGCACAAGTCAGAGGACCCATGATTCGAACACAGGACCTCTGGGTTCTGGGCCAAACACCCTGCCACTAAGGCAAATAGCTCATCATTAGAAATCTAGCATGGCTTTTTTTAGCGTGGTTGTTTGCTGTGCACTCTCTCCCATATATCTCGTTGCTTTGAAGTCGCCATTTGTGGTTACTGTTTAAACCTTTTATGAACAAGTCCCCAACAAATTATGGTCAGGGATGTAAAGATACTTAAATAAAACGTGACGTTACCGCCGTTACTTCCTGATAGGTAATTGATCGTAAATTCTATCGACGTTTAAGTTGTAAAGTTTCTCCTTTGATTGCCGATCATAGGTGGCAATACAATTATAAATCAATCAATAGTGCTACGTTTACATGTGTGCGCCTTGATAAGAGAGCTCGAGGATTGGTGCTTGAGTGACACAAGTTTGGATGCTGTGAAGAAAACGCCTCAGTTCACAAACAAGACGGGGCCATGTTACGAGTTCTGTTGGGTTTTTTTTTTTTTTTATTAAACAACAGAAGAATATACAGGACACAGAGGTAATGCACTCTAGCTAAAGCTAATATTAAACATCACCTCTGGAAAAAAAATTACAACTTACATAGACAAGTACAATAACAATAATGATGTTGGTTTGTTGGTGGGTATGACATCTTTAAAAAGTTGTAAAATAATTTTTGTGACTTTCAAGAGAAAAGAAGTACCAAATTTTGGGACAAACTTTATATTGAGTGATTTAGGGATTTCTTGACGTATTTCGTAATTAGATATGTGGAATCCAGATAGTTACCCTGTTACGTAGTTTGCAACTCTCTGCCCAAGAGTTAAGTGATTTAGAGTTCTGTCACACTTTTTACGTACATGGACGATTTTTAATACTGGTCCATCAGACCTACATCGAACCTATTAACCTCGTAAAAAGGAACTATTAAGAAGGACTGAAACAATATTTAGATTGTATAAATAGAAAAAAAATAGTTAATCAAAACATTACAGTTGAGCTCCTGGTTCAAATAAGTTGGTAACTGGGAGACCACGGTTCATTCGTCTTTCGGATGGGACGTAAAATGCACTCATCAACAGCCTCATTACTTAGATGATTGCCTACTGCCTGTTCTCCAGATGAATAAAAAAAAAAGCAATATAATATCGAGTTTTCATGTAGCCTCTGACATCATAAGGTCACCTTTCAGGTGGAAGTCCAGTCGCCCATCGGTAAAGAACAAACAAAAGGCCGCCTTTTTATTGATACATTTGACGCGGATGGTTTCTCAGTACACCTGTGCCGCCGTACTATCGATCAGTTCCTGATTTCCCACGAGATACGCACAGCGGGATGATGTCAGAGTCAACACGTATACTTCTCGGCTGTAAAATATATCCAAGATCAAAAACAGTTTGGGATATAAGGTCGTCAAATATGCTACCTTGTCGGACTAAGATTCGGACAAGATTGGAAACGGAATCAGCTGAAATGTCCGTGAGTGTCGAAGGATTAGTGATACAAGAGTAAAGAGCAAGGATTAAATGCAGAAGTAATTTAATACAAGGGGGTCCAAAATCTAATCATTTTGAGGTCCCATCAAGACTAACCCTCGTACCAAATATCAAGATTATCCATTCTGGCGTTTTTGAGATATCGTGTTTACAGACACACACGAACGCCGCCGAAAACATAACCTTCTTGGCGAAGGTAACAAGAATTGCACTAGGAATCATGTGACCTCTTCTCTAGTGTATGTTCTAGATATACTGTTTGATCATGACGATGCATACAGGCGTTACAATGTAGATATCTTAAGCTCCGGTGTACATGTATCAAGATACAATTGACCTTAACTACACAAAGTTGTGCCAGTTTTTTCTCCTTGTTCCTCTGCTACTGTTCAATGGTAAGCTTTTTCTAGTACATGTAATTCTTGCTTTTTTTTTCACTGTTACTTTTTGTTCATTGTTTTCACGGTCACCTCTGTACCGTTAACTTCTCATCACCAAAAACTGTTGTTATTATTCATAATCCATTTAAACATCCGTTCTGTGAGTCACTTGCCGTCAACCGTGAAGTTAAAGTTCACTTAAAATGTCCATTTTCTTTACACCGTGAAATTTTGCTACCGTGAAGATAAAGTGAATAACAGTTTATGCGACTGGCGTGTTGTTATTTTCTGCTCGTTGTAGTTAGTTTGCGTCATCGCAAACAGCCGTTTCCATGGCAGCGGTTCATGTGATCATGTCTTCTGCACTTCAGTCCCGTTAGACGAGCGAAACAATGGTACTCACGTGAGACCCTATGACATGCGGTTATCAAGGTGAAGAAGACTTTGCTATTATTTTGTTGAAAACTTTGAGGGATTTTAAGACCAAAACACTTCTGTGTGTTATTTCAAGTTTGTGAGATTTATAATAATATTCTTCGCATCAGACCGGTATCTGCTTACAGCTACTATAGATATATTTTCAGCGACAGGGTACAATCTCCAAATTTCAAAAGTTTTCTTTCCGATAAAAGGGGAAAATAGCGCTGCTACTCTAATGTACAATGCGTGATATACAATGCGCATAAAATATCTTATGCTGTACTATACTAATAAAACTGGACCATTGTGTGGTTTACGTGAATTTCTTCTATTCAGGTAAGCCACATAATTGATTTTAAGCAAGGAGGTTAAAATTATTTTAAGGAAATCATCAAGTTCTTCATTGTTCTAGGCTTTTTAGAGGTTATAAAATCATAACATATGTTCCAAACCTCGCCCTTTTGCCCAACCCTCATAGATCAGGCCCCCTACGCTCCACGATACATCGGTGACCGATGTATCGTGGAGCGAAGGGGGCCTGATCTATGAGGGTGTTTTGCCCTTGACATGTCAATACAGTCAAAGTTCAAAATGATATATGTACGTGTTCAGGGACCCATATCTCAAGTTTGCCTACCAAATAAACCACCAGCTGTCGGTGCTTTTCTGATTAAAGTCAAATACAAAATCAGCTCATAAGAGGCAAGACAAATACTCCCAACCCAAACTGTGATTAATTTCACGGTCTGCCGTGGTGTTGCGGTGGTGCAATGGCAGGGTGTTTGGCCCAGAACCCAGAGGTCATGGGTTCGAATCCTGGATCCCCTAGCTTTGTTGACGTTGTGCCTTTGGCCATGGGAAAGGCACCTTACACGAATTTCCTCACTTCGCTCAGGTGAAAATGAGTACCTAGCTTCTGTTACGGACGTCCCTCGGATAGGGAAAAATTGACCACTACACAGCGCTGACAAAAGTTGGCATTAAGACAATTAATGACAATGACGTTTATTGCGTAACCATGCCCACATGGACGAAATGCATTAAGTGCATAAATACCAGGAACACTATGCTATGCTTTATATCTGTAATTGACATGCTTCTTCTCTCTTTGTAAAACCTGTTTTAACTATTAACATAGTTTTTCATATGCATATGCGAAAATTTCATCCTTTGTTACAAACACAAGTTAAGCATATATATGAAAGAGAAATCTGTATATCAGTGGCCTAGCAGGCAGACAGAATACATAAGGATTTGTTGCGATTAAGGTAGGGTCTGTGTACTCTCCAAGCAGATGTTTGGCTTCTGTTTGTTTTTTTGGCGTCGCTTTAGGCGTTTTTGTTGGGCTTCTATTTTGTCCCATTTGACACAAAGAAAACGGGACAAAATAGAAGAGCCCTACAAAAATGCCTCAAAAGAAGCCAAAACCCCAAACCAGCGCCGAACCTCTGCTTGGAGAGTAGCTGTGGTCGGTATGACGTTGTTTAGCCAGACACCACCACTGTGTCAACACGGTTATTAAGGGCGTTGGTCAGACGACTGGCGGCTGCCGACACAAGTTTCGATCAGTGTTTTATTGATTCGCCGCCGCCACTTCTACCTGTTGGATAGATCTTCGCAAGTACAGGAGACAGGCATAAGGTAAGAAGTTGTTCTTGTGTGCCTAGTTGTGAAATCCTATAGCTATACTAGTAGGTTAGGGACTGGGTACTAGGAGGAAGTTAACGTACGTTGTTTAACCTGGGAGAGTGGTTTAACAGGTGGTGTTTGCTTTAGAGCAGGTATAATGGGGTGGGGAGGAAATGATATAACCTATTGCGAGTAACACCCTCCATGGCAAGCCCTTGGCGGTGTATAGATATTACTTTTATTCATAAGCTGATTAGGCAAGTGCTTCCTTTAATGTGTGGGATGATGGCTGCTATTTTTCTCAGCATTTACCTCCACATAAACTGAAGCGAGTAGCTTTTAGAACAGAGCAGCGCAGTCAGGAAACAACAGCAAATACACCTATACTACGTGTTGATTGTTTTAACGTCTACTTCGCACTTGCTGTCGGAGGTTACCTTTGCGCTCTCGGACTGTTTTCCTAGTGGGTTCAAAGGGCTAACAAACGGTGACCGTATAGCTAACACGTTCCAGTCGATTTATGTTTTACAAAGTAGCTGCAGTGATCCTAGACCGTCTGGTAAACATCCTTCGATATCCTGGCCTGGCACGCACCAGTTCTTTAACTTCCCCCTTTCTTGAATTCATGGGTGACATGGAGCATTATACGAAGAAAATATGAGACTAATAAAATTGCCTAAAACAAGTTCTACTCTCCGCAATGTCGCCACTAAGAACATATTCTCCAAGCAGAGGTTTCGATGGTTTGAGGTGGGGGGGGGGGGGGGGGCTAGTAACTTTTAACGCTGCCCTCCCTCAAGGAGAAAGGGCAGCTATAAAAAAAATGCGACCACTACTAGCCCCCCGATCGAAACCTCTGCTTGGAGAATGAAACGAATAGTGAACCTATTCGAAGAAAAGTTGTCCGTAAACGAACTAAATTCTTGTTAAAGGTTGTTTTATAATGCATCATTTTGCGTGCTATATGGAATTGGGCAGTAAGCTACTTTTTTCTTACTAAAAAGTTACTTTATAGATACAATCCATACATTGTAGTGATCGTAATTTATGCTTGTTCATTGATAATAGCGAGTTTATGTCCAAACTTTTAATAGAATAATGGTTGTGGTCTGGATACATGTGAGCGCCTCACACATCAGCGTGGCTGTATCCAACACATGCATGTTGTAAGACCATGTAACAGGTGCACACTTCAGAATATACTAGGGGAACTTATGATATCGTTTGTGTGTTCAGTGTAAAGGGCTATTATTATTAGAGCTCTTGTCACGAATGTTGTGAGACAGGTTTACGAGTGTGATTTCATGATATTCTTAGTACAGTGGTGGACCTGTTATACCGAAAATATAGCTGTTTTGCTACTGCAAGGGTTGCCATGGATCCTTGTGGGCGGTCGGTATATCTCGCTATACTGCGCCTATTGCGCCAAATTGCGAAAGGCATTCGCTAAGCAAAACCAGTTTGCCGCCTGAGATTGTGAATTTTTCAAAGATTTCCCAAAATAATCGCAATTGGCAAAATGGTGAAATCACTGCAAATCTCTTTCTGATGAATGTTAATCATTGTACTATGGTTTTTAATCCAACGGCAACATGTAACGATTTCAAACAAAATTATACTGTGTATCCGATTCGGAGCCGAAACTGAGAATGTGTCATTCAAGTTGCGGCCATTTTGTTAGTAGAGGCCACGTATTTTACCCGTGCGTCGCACGTCAATGTGACCGTAATGAAAAATTAGTAAAAAAATCGCAAAGTTGTCGCAGTAATTTGTCGCAATTAGGCGCAGTACGCAGTCTGATATCAGCTTTTCCACAACTACCCATACAACGTATGCGACTGCGCTGTTAGCAGGTTACCCGTGTACAATGTGTATATGTAACATGACCTGCGCTAGTCTAAACAAAGGTGAACCTAAATATAACTCGGGCTAATCCGGCGAAACAGTTCAATCTATAGGGTTACAAATCATATTACGCAGTCTTGGTTTCCTGCTTATGTTATTTTCCATTTAACGAAGGAATTGTACCTGACGGTGACGCCCACACAAATGACGTTGTATTGCGTAACCCAGTAAAGGTATTTTGGTGACCTTAAGACGAGTAAATAGAAAATACAAATACTGGCAAATGTACAGCTTTCTCTGCTTAGCAGTCAGCATTTAGGAAAAAGTATGGTAGTTGAACACACGCCACTACCAGTGGGCTAGCCCCCTGCTGTGGTGATTGCAAGATGTGTGGCTCAATAGCTACTGAAACGGAGATTCGCGCTGCCCTATGCACCATCTGGTGCTGGAAGATAAAAGGCATACGTACTACTAAACAATGTTAATATAGATGAGGGTAGACTGTATCTTCGTCAGCGAAGACAAGCCAGAGAGAAAGACTGTAATACTTCCTCCCACAAGTCAACAGCCGAATTTCCTCTGCCGTACATATACCGGGTTAGCTTGTAACTGTAGCACCGTGTCTTGTCCTTAAGAGGCATTCCTAGATCTTGTTGCGGGGTTTTGTTGTACCAACGGCTCACTTCAGGATGTATTCGGTTTCCCATTGATACACTGTTGAATTTTTGTGTATTTACGAAATGGTTTGTCTTTAAATTCTTTCAATCCGGTTGATTGTCGTGATCTAAAATATGTAGACAAGCAAATACAAGTACGAAAATAACACATTATCAAAATCTTTGAAAGATATGTATTTTCTGTATCTGTATCTATATAGCCGGTATAACCGCTCTTCGGCGTAACACACCAGCATTTTGTATTTGCATTTATTGACAATAGATGAAATAAGAGTTAAACGCTCTTACTTCCTGTTATGTGCAATGTCACAACATGTTAGAAATACGCGAAACATTCCAAAAATTCGCATACTTAAGCAACATGAATCATGTATGGTCCTTAAGCCGATAAAGAAACGATATTGTGATGAAATTCTTTAGCGGCGCGCGATTTCTCACGGTTTTGAAGCGTGAGAATGCGACAGAACACGCCACGCTGGCTTAACTGTTTTCTCTTAACCGTGCACACCGCTGGACAAACGTATGTGTGACTTCCCTAAATTAAAACTATTCCTGTTATGGCAACGCCGTTGTTTGTGACAACCGAGCATACTTGAACAATGTTATTTCTTTCATGTCTGTGACGCACTTCTGTTATCCACTGGCACTCAGTCTAAAATTTCAAGCGAAATCAGATTCCAAACCCTTCCGTTTCTTTGTTGTCGGCCATTCTTGTTGCGACTGACTCTTGTTATAATTCCAGTTGAGGGATGATCTAGAGCGTGTTTACGACATGTATTTTTGTCGATCTTTCTATTACTAATGTTGCAAGGATTGTATTCAAAATGTTTGAAACTACAAGAATTCCAAGTGCAACCCAATAACTTGAATTACAAGTTCAACTATGCTCAACACATCTTGATTAAAAATACAAACGTTAACGTACAATAATTGATGTGTTACTGTTAACATAAAGTGTAACACTTCAAGACTATACTAAAATACGTTTTTTGTACACAATCGTTTAATATCATTTCTACGTAAACGTAAACGATCTTTTTGGGGCCTTATAAGTAATGGGTAGTGTCATATTTACAACGTTAACACAATATGAGACAAGGAATTTCCTTTCCTTTAAAAGTGATACAATTGTGTGTAATGTGACACTACTAAGTACGAGCTATGGTATGTAAGCACAAACCCAATTTGTTTAATGGGATTATGCAGGCTATCGGGTCCGTTACTCGAGGTTTTTGTGTGTGGCTCTCTGTTTTATTCTACTACCGGGCACAACAATTCCTTATTCGGCTACATGAGTTCCAGGGTTCGAATCCTGTCATGTCACCGATCTTGTGTCCTCAAATGACTTTGCTTACTCGGCTCAGCTGAAAATGAGTACCTAGCTTCGGTTAGGGACGTTCCATTGGATACGACATTCAGCCGGAGGCCCCGTGTTTGAAGAGAGCCCCAACTCGATCGAGTTGAAAAAAAAAAAAACACAAACCAAACTTAACGAAAAGAGTAGGAGTCCTTCCCGTTTTGAGTGGATAAAACCTAACAGTCTGACTCTGCGTTGTTATCTTGAACACATGCTACTTGTTATGTCACCTGTTATGTCAATGTTTCCATAGATGTGGTAAATTTAAAGAAATAATCAAATTCTCGTGAAATATTCTCATGATTCACTGTTGCGAAACCAATACTATGTGCACCATTAGTATTCATTTTTTTGGACAGCACAAAAGACTCATTGGCTGAACCGTACAAGTGAATATAGATAGTGTCCAATGAAACGCCTGAGTGAAAAAAATGGATTGAAATTCGGTGTTGGGGTGCCTATAACATATACACACATGATATTTATTCACGCTTTTTACAAATACCATGTTCTATTCCGCTGAACCACTATAGAATGTTCTGCATTTTCTGCACAAAGAAAGAAGTGACATCACACGTTCAGTACGCGTGGTAGTATGCGGGTCTGGACGGCACGCACTTTTGTTCCGATTCCCGCAGGTATTTCAAGGTTGTATATATAACAGCGGGTGAAAGGGGCTGTAATTTCATCTACCTTGTACAGCACTAGTGCACTCTCTTTGACTAAGTGTACATCGTAATACAACAAGGACATTCATTTTAAACGCGTTATAGTGTAGACAACCGTTAAAGGGGATTGCATTCAAATATCAACGTTCAGAACCAATCATATGGTCATGTTAATGACGTAACAGGGTACATATTTAAAACGTTTGATAGACAATAGCTGCCTTGTTTACGTTTAATGAAATGTAAATAATTGCATATCCGCCACGTTATGACCAGATATGGTTCTTTGCTATCTACTGCCAAACCATTTATTATATAGTCAGGCACCAACTATTGACCAAACTCGAATCAACAATACCTACAGAAATATTTTGTACCAAAATGACTTTTCCTACACGATGAAAAAAAATTCAAAACTTTAGAATTACAAAAATTTTATTATAGAAAAGTACAGAATTGTATTAGAGCATCTACCATATTGTTTCATGTTTTCTCTATCCTTAGAATGTCAGAAATGAGTAAGATATGGAAGTGCGGTATTGTATGAACAAACAGGGTGGGGTTTAGTGATACATGATCCCCCTCACTTGTCGTGCCCTTTGTCATGATAATCGCGCTCGCCCCCGTGTGACCTGGCCCGTTACAGAAACAGAACGGAAAGGGACCGTACACACAGACTCTGCCGGCGTGTTCTCGCACTTGTAGGGGGTGTTTTCAGTACACCAGGCGGACATCATGCCTTCTTCATAGCCTACAGGTAGGTTTGGATAGTGTAGAGTTAATACGAAGCACCTGTTGGGTTGCATGATAACTGTTAAGCACGCGGTTTGGTGGGAAGTCACTAGTCTACAATCTATTAAGGGCGGTGGCCGTCCCCCTCCCCTTGACTAACGGCAGATTTGGATTTCGTAAGGCATGCGAAGATTTAGTAGAATATTGAGATAGGTAATAGTCTCTGAGTGTTTATAGTACTAGTTAAAGTTGTATAATGGTAAGGGTTACGTGTGGTGTAGGATCTAGGTAGGCGGTGGCTACGGCAGGTGTGCGATGTGTCATGGGGCCAGGTGTGCCGGTACAGGACACTGATGGGCCGAGTGACCTGGAATTTGACCTGAGTAAACTCTGGGTGTGTCTCGTGTTAGTCCCGCCACAAGTGATAGGTACATGTTTCTATGACTTCCTTTAGAGTTTGAGTTGCTCGTCAATTATATAACTACAAGTCAAACAATGGCTTCAGAGACAAAATTCATGGTCACGCCTTCATGCAAGCCAGCCCAAACCGCAAAGTCCCAGCTGCAACGTGTACCTTTTTCTTCCCTGACACAATCTTACAAACCATGTCCATCTTGGTGACAGCTAAGACGTAGAAAACCATTATGATAGAAAAGCTAAGGTATGTTATATATACATAGGGATTTTGCCGTACGAAAGTGCTGGGACGTAAACACGCAAGGGCATAGTGCACGTACCGCCCTTGATCAACAGGTATGCTGAAAACATGTCATAGAACTTCGTAGGTGTTTTCATGGTGAACATAGAACTCAAGTGGGTAAAGGTGAAAGATTGGGGCGTTTCTGCCTCACAGTTCAGTTACCTGCATTCTGACTGCACTGACCCTAACGTATATCATATGTGAGGGCTGTGTCGACGGGGATAACATACTTATAATGTTTTCAATGGTGAAGATTGAAGTCAGGTGGGTAAAGCTTGACGATTGGGCGTTTGTGTCATGTAGTTCAGATACCTTTTTTGTGACTGCGCTGAACATAACGTATATGTAAGGACTGTGTCGACTGGGATAACATACTCATAATGTTTTCATGCTGAAGATAGAACTCAGGTGGGTAAAGGTGGAAGATTATATTGGGGCGTTTGTGCCATACAGTTCAAATACCTTTCTTGTGACTGCACTGACCCTAACGTATATGTGAGGGCTGTGTCGACAGGGATAACATATTTATAATGTTTTTATGGTGTAGCTTGAAGTCAGCTGGGTAAAGTTTGAAGACTTGTGTCACACAGTTCAGATACTTTCATTGTGACTGCATTGACCCTTACGTATATGTGGGTAGCTGTGTCGACAGGGCCCTAACATACTTCTGATATTTTGATGGTGTAGCGCTAGCTTGAAGTCAGGTGGGTAAAGTTTGAAGACTTGGGCGTTTGTGTCATACAGTTCAAATGCCTTCTTTTATGACTGCACTGACTGTGTTGACAGGAGAGACTTACTTATAATGCTTAACCTTGTAATGCATACAGAGCATTTCCAGTCCTGGGTACATGTTTGTAGTATACTTCTATTTTCAGTCTTATCTCTAGTAAAAGATCTCAAGAGGGGGAGGGGTTCCGGCGATAATACATTCTCTTAAGTTCTTTTCATTTCGAGTGCAAGCTGTGAGAATACGCGTGTTTTTACAGCTTTGTTTTCCTAATAGGAAAGGTGGGTTCTTTATAGAGTGACCTGGGAGGTCTGCCTGACGTTGGGACATGTTGACAAGATTAGGAGTATCTCTATGCATTAAGCTAGACTCGGTACAAAGACTGTTTACGTGTCCCGTTATCCTTTCCTCTGCAGTTGGCACACACGGTAGACAGGTGTGTCCTTGAGTATAAAATACCTGACCCCCCTCCCCACGTTAGTGTTATCATATATCACTTCCCAGCAACCAAACTACGCTCTTTGACGCGGTGTACTTATTTACGACAGTTACGCAGGTTGTTGTGGGTGCGGTAGGCGAATCCGATAAGGGTCAATCGGTTTAGTGACAGCTGGCCTCCCTAGTCACAGATATATGTAGACCATATCCGTCCCATGGGATGTAATAGCATTTTTAAAAAGAAATAACAAAAGGAATCACAGGTGAGATTATTGTTCCAAACCGCTTTGTCCTCTATCAATGAATCATACAGAGCTATAAACGTTTATTATAGATAATAGAGAGGTTGGGATTTCTGAGTCATGTGGCAAGTATTCATGGCGGAAACGAACAACATGAAAGAATAATTGCGATAGACTACTAATAGTAGTGTGTAATTCTGTACAAAACAAACTGCTAGGGGTAGTCTCTACCTGACTAACTATAGGGAGAATGATTTCCCTGGAGAGTTTGGCCACCATAGGCCGCAGGAAAATGTTAGCCTTCCCGCAGACTGACTCTCCTGGCCAATTATTCCCCTTTTTTTGCCAAATTCTTCGATCCGTACCCCGTAGGAAGGCCTGGTTGAGGCTAAGGTTCCCGAATTGTCACGAATCTCTCAGAAGACAGAACAGTTCGATTTTGTTCTATGTACTTGTGGCCTTTCAAGATGCCGCCTTAGACAAACTGGGTTGGGTAGCCGTTTTTTCCGGGTTAATCATCAACGTACGTGACACGATGAGGTCTTGTCAATGTTTGAAGACCTATTCTTAAACTAATATGGCCATTTTGATGAGTTCGCTCTCCAAACCTCAGCGTCCAGCCCAGCAACAACTGGTGTGCTGACAATGTACACCACGTGTACAAACACATTTATCAAATACTAATTGATAGTGAAGTGTCTTGGCAATATTTGAATGGTCTAATTATTGGACGATCGGCTGGACTTTCTCACACTAAGGGCCCTAAAATGAGCGTAATTTTGTGTTGAAGTTAGAAATAATTCAAAAGAATGCATTATCAAATCGTTCAAAATGTATGAATGTGAATGAAAATAATCTAAAGACTGGCGACAATACTCTGCATTCTAATGGTATTTTCATTGTCAAAAATATGTGTACCATTATATTGTGCCTTGCATTCTCGGTGAATGTAACGCCAATTGTTTACAGTCTTCAGTGTCCCGGTACCTGTGTGGATTTCTCAATGCACACAATGTCTTTTCTCCTAAACCTTTTGATAACAGCAGTACCGTGAAGACATACTTTTCACCTCTTTCCAACCGGAAAGTTGTGGGCGGTTTTTCTGAGTCGCCATGTGTAACGCCTTATTGTACGACACGGTAGGGGAATAAATTGAATGACCGCTGTGACAGGATTCGTACAAATGACAGATTTCTCCCGTGTGGTGTGCGTAGCCTGGATGCCAGACCCCCTATCTCTAAAATATCTATCGTGTGGGGATAGACATTTTAGAGATTGGGGGCCTGGCATCTATGCTAGGTGTACGAGGGATGATCAATAAGTTCTGGGCCTCACGAAAAGCCAAGGTGCACAACTCAAATTACGGAGCATAATCATATTGTATAAAGTCTTTCGAATTCCAGTCATCGTCCTTTTAACAATCAGTAGGTCAGTGGAGAGAGAAACAAAGGTTAACTGGAAATCTTCGCAGACAGTGTCAAAAAGTTTGACGAGGTTTCCCTTCGTATTTCAACTTTATAGAAGTGTGCATCTGACTTTCAGTAGAGTAAGCAACCCGCACACATCAGGTCGCAGGTCAATTGTTCCTGTTTGTTTCCTTCTCTGTCACATAAACATTACTAGGTGTCGCCTGCAAAGTGATGCTTATAATGATTTCATACTAGGCTTTATACTATGTAACTACGCCCCAGAATATTTGAGCTGTGCACCTTTTTTCTTGATGCAGCTCAGAACACCCCTCGTACTATGTGCCTTTGTGTAACCCTTTACTTGTCATCATTGCAGAAAATTACGGAAGTGACAAGGTTCAAAGTTGACTGAACATCAAGAGCGACAGGTGACTGGTGTAGCGAACTTGACGCAGGTGCAACAGTACCTTGAAGGACCTTACAACAACAACAACAAGTATTAAAAACTCGTGCCGTCGGTACCCGTGGATTGTCCAAGGGTGGTCCTACATTACCCGTCCAGCCGTGTCATTGTGAGGATTTCACGGCGGGCTTTCTGTGCGCGGGTCGCGCGGAACGAGCCTGAAATTTCACCCGGCCAGGTGGAGACATTCAAGCCGCCCAAGAGTGTGACTAAAGTGCGGTAAATCCGGGAAAATTGGCCCGGAGGAATTTGAGACGGTACCTGCTCTTGTGAGACAGGTTTAGAAACATGGCGATGTCCAGGGAAAGTGGAGTGTCCAGCTGGATGTTTGTTATAACAACGGCGGTACTTCTAGGGACGTACGAAGTCTCAGCACAAGGTAGGAAGTTTTCCCATCCTTAATCATCAAAAACTCCCTGTATTATCTTCTTCTTCTTGTTTACATTATCCCCGATACATGCATATAATATGTATATGGATGTAAGGCCATGCTATCAACAAAAAGATGACACTATTTATTGATATCACAGAAAAGTAGGAATCAAATGCTTTTTATTCATAAGTGTCCACATAGGCTTTAGCTTTATTCGTGATATATGATAAATCATTGTAGCGGTATACCCCGGTATACCGGCACTGACGATTAACCCTACGACAAAGTCACGATCTAACCCTATTAAGCATGCACATTGGGCACAGGGACCTTTCGCGAGCCGCTATAATGAGTCAGTAGCACCACTTGACACATGCTGTGATTTGGAGGAGTGTTAGCCGCTTGAGTGAGTTTGAATGGAGCCCCGAGGGATCGATAATTATCTATTCTGTCCACGCTCTCCAATACACTATTAATGACAAACCGATTGAGACGGCAAATAGATAGGAATCGTCTGGAAAAACAATCAATGAAATTGTATTTTAAACAAAAGAATAGATCTAAAACAGAAACATATGTATATACGCCAAAAAAGAGTTAATCAAGTAACCTGAAATGATTTTGGCGTGTCTTGTAATCTAGATGTCTAACCTTCATCTTCGTAGAAACACATGTATAGATTTATATATCAAGGTCAAAAATTTATAGCTTAGAAATATGATGAATTTAGAGCTAACATTACATGGCCAATAATTCAATCCATTCAATCTAATATTCAATTCTAGCATTTTATAAACTTACAAATGAAAAGCGCTGGTCCATACTTCCTCCACATATTGATTTGCGTTACGACAAAAGCAACTTTGGAGGAACTCTGCTTCAGTTAATGTTAAACCCATAAGCCTAAACAAGCTCGTACACCTAAAACAATCACCACACTGCATTCTTGCAGTATTGACTTTAACTTGTTGACTGTAGCTTAGTGTTTTGAGGAACTTTTCAACCTCAACTTATTTTGAGAGAACTAATAACTACATGTATACAGTTCAGGAGCTGATGATAATGACAGTTCCTAAAAGCTATGTTTATATTACAGACTGAAGGAAGTTTGGTGAATGAGGAATTACCCTGTTTCTGGTCAAACTATGCATTTCCGTAATCAATACTTTTTCATGTAGAAAGCATGTTGTTGTGAATCATAATGCATAAGGACTTTGGACCCTATAGAAAAGTACTTTAAGCTCAGTTGATGGATTAAAAATGGTGCCCGGGGCACAGTAGCTAACATTCTGTGGCATTTACACTCACTCCTATTTCAAGAGAAGAAAGGCATCCCTACCTCATTATGCTGGCTCCATGGAAAACACATCAAAGTTGTAAGTTAGGGATGGCATATGGGTATAGGGGTTAGGGCTTTCATTCAACCCCTATACATGTACATGTATTCGATACCTTTTAAACAAGCTTTTGACCAAACTTCAAACCATAAAGAATAATTATGCAAAATCAAAACATTGATATTGCAAATATATGTAATGTAGTACGTACGCTTTACAAAAAGATTATTGATAATCATTCATATACAGTCATGGTGCTGTGCTTTGAGTTTTCCCTTTTGTGTGTATCTCTTACAAAGTAATAGCATTAGATAATATTCACAAGAAATGCACTATATGGCTGCAACACAAAACAGGTATACCATTACTAATGTCAAATAGGGTACTTTAAATTGGTTACATTATATTGTACATGACATGTTACCACAGAGTCTGCGGAACTGTGCTGGGCAAACTCAACCTCAGGTCGTCTCATTTTTGAAGTTGAGGAAAACATGTTTACAACAGGTATGAATATGGCATTATATGTTATAGACTGGGTATCCTTAAAAAAACAATCTATCAGATCAGTAGAATAGTGCTACCCAGCTGTTTGAAAATTTCAATAAACAATTTAAAGCAATGCAATAACACAGGGCCTGGTATGTTGCTGACTGCTATGTTGGCTTGGCACAGGCCTGCCCTTGGAGTGCATGTTCTGTTTCCTGATATTTTTCCCTCCTTGGATCAAATAATTTGAACTACTTATTAGCATGTGATAATGCTTACATTGTGATATAAAGTACATAAGAAAGTGCCTAGGTGTTAGAAATACTCCATACTTCAAAACATTTTCTTTTAGCTTCTGAAAAAAGTCAATAACATCAGAATTTGCCATATGTTTTGTACACAATTTTTTAGCAATAAGGTGATCAAAATGTTGAGATCCACAATGGCAATAGAAAAGTTAATATTTGTTTCATACTTGAATGTGATAATAACTTTTACCAACTTTTAGGTGAAGCAGTTACAAACCTGAATTTCTTCGGGACTTATGGGGTGAATATCTCTAGCATCACTATAACATCACAGACACCAGGAGGATACTTCAGCTTAGACTTACAGAATAATGCTGACTTTGTTGCACTGATGTTGCTAAGGGACATTGATAGAGATGGGGTGAGTGGACAAAATGAATTTCTTGTTTTTCAGACCTCAGAACATTTTGGTTCGTGATGCAAACATCTTTGTTCCTAGCATACATTAAGTTTTAGGAGACTATCACTATCAGTAACAGTGCTCGTATAATGCGTTATTTTCTTCATGATACGTATGTGACATATGGAATGATTCTTTGAATGATTCAGAGTATGATATATGCAATAGTCTAGCTTATACCTCACTGATAAAATAATAGAAGTCTACTAAGTGTGAAATTCCATTTTTCCATTATCAAATCAAGTGCCTAAGGTACACAATGTTATGTAATTTTAACCCCCTTTTTTCACTTTTAGCCTCCAGTTCTTACCAAGATTGAATTGACAGTATCCTGTTCATCTGATCAAATCAGTGCGGCGGTAAGTGTTTTCTTTCACTTTCTGAAGTTCATTTCAATTTACAAAAAACTGATTAGGACCCCTTGACATTATCTAAAGCAGTAAAGCTTAAGACCGTAAAACATTTAACATATGACTAGAAGTTTAGAAACCTAGGAGCAAAATATTTAGGATACATTGCTCTTAATTGCAACAGTCTCAAGATATGGGCTCCTTTTGTAGATTGTAAATCAAAGCAATGAAAGCTGGCTATAGCTATAAGAAATTGGTTGAGCAGATAGATGTGTACGCTCTGCTAACAGCAGACCTCATGTGAATGTTAGGTTAATGTCACCTTTTATGATATCGTCATGATATCGTTTAAGCTGTTTTTATATTTTTCTGACTAATGTTGAATAAAATAGCTGACAATTACTTACAGAGGGAAACAAACATCGTCGTCACGATAGGAGATGCCAATGATAACAACCCAGAGTTCCAAGATACTCCCTATACAACTTCTGTCAGTGAGGTATGTACGAAAGGTTCAGCATCAGTGATATCAATGATATTGTGAACATTTGTCAATATTGTCTGCAGCGTAATTAAATCCTACCATTTAGCTGCATTTGTTTTTATCTAGGAAGCATACATCTGCCATGATGTCCATTGGTATAATTATATGCAGACGTCACCTGATTGGTTGAAGCATGTGAAAAATACAACATGAACATTATTTTTAACTCAATTCAAATTGACAATGTGTGTAACGTTATTTGCAGTTTTAATCATCTATCTCAAACTCAGCAGGAAGAGATATTCATACATGTAACTTTGCAAGGCAAAGTTTTGCATATGTAAAACATTACTAATCAGAATTTTCCTCCATAGTACACTCAAGTTGGATCAACAGTCTTCACCTTGTCAGCTACAGATATCGATAGTGGAGCAAACAGCGCGAGAATATTTTCTCTTCTCAGTAATGTAAGTACTTAAAAACATCTCAAAGGAAAACAACTTAGCATTCAAATTCCATTCGTATTCAACTTCGCATTTACAGATTTGAAAGCAAAATAGATATGAATGAATATGACAGAGGATGACATTGTCCTTTATTTTATTCCTTGTCAGTCTTCCTACTTTGCTGTTGGAACCACTGGACCTGTGACCTTAGCAAAGTCACTGAATTATGACATTGGCCCACGACAGTTTGAGCTTCTTGTGCAAGTTCGGGTAAGTTTACAGGGACAGTTTCTATCTAACCAGCTGCTGAGGCATTCCTAAAGTCTT
The DNA here is from genome assembly GCF_035083965.1 of Branchiostoma lanceolatum. Classification (NCBI taxonomy): domain Eukaryota; kingdom Metazoa; phylum Chordata; class Leptocardii; order Amphioxiformes; family Branchiostomatidae; genus Branchiostoma; species Branchiostoma lanceolatum. Next base: position 16,072,941 of record NC_089735.1, read on the forward strand.
AGAATGAGTCAGCCATGCATTGACTGAATAAGAAAAAAACTTTTCATGACCATTTAAGGTGTTATCTTTTAGCTTTTAGGGGTACCTTGCTTCATTAATGTTACTTTGTTGTTGTTTGAAAATGGCTGAATAATCATTACTTAAAACTAACCCTATCTTTTTTGTACATTTCATATAATGTATTTCATTGCTTTCTTTTTCAGGACCAAGGAAACCCATCTAGAAGTTCCAACACAACACTGACCATAGATGTAACCGATGAGGATGATCTGGACCCAGTCTTTCAACATGACATCTATGAAGCTACTGTCAGAGAGGTGAGCTGGTATCCTCTTTCAAAGTTTTAAGTCTGATTCCTATTTTTGTTGATTTTATATAAGGATTGTTTATTGTGTAGCTCACGGTTACTTCCCATACTTCATTGCCGGTATTGACTTCTCAAATTTGACTCAGCAGTAATATTTCCACACTCAGGCTATGTCTGTAAGGAATGAATTACATGTAGCAATTATTCAAAAACATCTGAGTCTTAATATATTTTCTTGATGGTATTGAATGATCTTTCTGCTTTTAACACTTAGAATAAAAAGTAACAACTATTATGCATTGTTTAAATCCAGAATGCAACAGAGAGCCTGAACACATCCCCTGCTACAATCCTTGCCTATGACCAAGACTTTGGAATAAACCAGACACTGGACTACTCTATACAAAAAGGTGTGTGATATCTAACAATTTGTAGTTTTTGTTCACTGTTCAGGAAGTACCAGTTTTTGTTCAGAGATCATGAAGTACCAGTAAGTGTTACTACCAAATGGTTGGACCACATGAATAATGAATGTCAACCTTTGCTTCTATCATCCCCTAGTAGTTATGCAAAATATATTGCTTAATCATTTTAATTCCTGGCATTGCTGTACGATCAGCAAATTTCCTTAACGTTATATCATTTAATTCCGCTGTGCAGCCTCCTCCACACCAACGGACCTACCGGACCTGATGGACTACTTCAGCATCGATGGTTCAACAGGAGAGCTGTCTGTGGTCAGGGGACTGGACAGAGAGGCAGTACACGATGTTACACTCACCATTAAGGTACACTACTTGAGATGGCCTTCCTCACACAAACTCTAAATAACAAATTATAAAACTGGTAAAAAAGCAGCAAAACAAATAAATGTAATTCCCTTACATTTGATTAAATGTATTGAAAATCTTGTTCTTCAGATTTGGATAAAATAAAGGTATTACTTAACAGTCATCATTGACAAGAAAAATTATAATTGTGCTGTCTTGCTTGCTTTGGAGAATACAAAATCCATCAAAAAGCAGTGAGATCAAGATTAGATTACCAGTATTAAATTTTCAAGAAAATATAGTTGACTGTGAATCGACTATAATATGGATTGTACTTTTATCAAGAGGTTATGTAGTTCATGATATTTTGGCATGCTTCTGAAAAACACAGCACTTCACAGGTCATACAAAAAACTGCACTAATCTCAAGTAATGATTTCTCTCTCAGGCAGTGCAGTCAGACAACAACGTCAGATCAGCAGAGGCTCGTGTCTACGTCGTTGTACAAGACGCCAACGACAACCGACCACAGATGTCTGCTAGCCAGTACCAGGCAACAGTGGTGGAGAACGCTCCCAGTGGTACTCCTGTACTCACTGTCACAGCGTCAGACAAGGATGAGGTATGAGAAATGTACTGAGGATGAATCTGTATCAATATAAAAAACAGACAATGAGCATGTAAATCTAGAAAGGTAACATTTTCACGCAAATAGTTCAGGATCTTTACCTTCACATGGTCTAGCCTAACATTAACTACTGTGACCGTTTATTTTTACTCAAACACAATCATATCATATGGTGACCAGCCCCTCCAGCTGCTGTCCTGCCACTTACATAATATGTAATTGAACACCACAAGGTGTCTGCTACTTTACAAGTTACCATGGTGACAGGGGTCTGGTCCGGGTCATTTACCTTTAAGCTATTTCTTTCGAGCTGAAGAAGAAGAGGAAAAATGGAGCAAAACCAATATCATGTTTCCCTTCTGTGAAGGCTAAAACATGATGATAATTGTATCTTTTCTAACGTTCAATAAATAGGCCTGTTTCTTTGGAACTAGATACCTTTACGGATATGGTTATCAGTATAAAAAAATGTTTGGAAGGTTGAAAATTAAAAAAAAAAAAATGGCTAAGGACATTTGTGATGGGTGTAATGTTTGAAAATGACCTCAAATATAACAAGATGTGAACATCTTTTCAGGGAGAGAATGCAGTGTTCACGTATGTGCTGGAACCATCAGATGTCTTCACTATTGACGGCTCCACTGGTTACATCACCGTCAGTAACAGCAGTATACTGGACAGGGAGACAAACAACAACTTCACACTACAGGTAAACAGAACATAGATATTGCACATTGATTATGATGATATCTGCGTTACAATCACTAAGATATTAAGAAATTCATTGATTAGGTTGCAACTGATACTATGTGAAACAGAACATGAATTTGTTTATTGACAAAGTTATGAAGCAATATGTGTTTTTAAGCTAACTGATACATAGTTTTAAAGTTACATAATTTTCTTTTCAAGCCTGACAATCTTATTGTTACCAGCAGTATTTACACGATGTCAAGTAAAGTGACCATTTGGTTCAAAAGGTATGGCAAAATCTGATGCAAAAGCTAAAAATGTGATAAGAACTTATCTGTGTGCCTAAATAGTATTATTAAAAGTAAAACTACCCTCAACCCCTACTCCATCGGGAAAAGAGTGAATGGATAAAGAATCTTAACCAGAAGAAAAACTTTTGATTAGTAATGTTCTTAGATTATCATGAAATCCCTATTTTCAGGTCTATGCAGTTGAAACAAACACTACAGAGAAGTATCGCAGCCCCTCGTCTACTGTTAGCATCACACTGTTGGATGAGAATGACAATAGCCCCACATTCACCGCCGACACATACGATGCTACAGTGTCAGAGGATGCAGCAAATGGAGTTGCTGTGACACAGGTAACAGGTTACAACTTTTTAAGTCTCTTTAACGATACAAAAACTGAAAATGAATATTTCTTTAACATTTCATCAACATCCGACTCAAAATAGACTGACCATATTTGGCATACATCACTGTTCTTAGAATCTATGTCTGAATGATTTCACCATTTCTTGCAAAATGTTGCCTTCTTGAGAATAAAGCGAGAAAAGTAGTAGGTTACAAAATGTGCCTACAGTTGTACTTTTTTCTCTAATTGCCATGACTTTATTGTGCACATTATGAGCTACATTGTGTATTTGTAGCATTCTGTATAATAATTAAACAAGACCAAAGGATGTCCAGGACCAAAAGATTTTTTTTAAAACAGAAGTCCTGCTGCAGTACTAAGGTCGGCCACCAGGAGACCCAACATCAACCCTGATAGTTGAGTTCACAATACCTACCAACATACCAAATATCATTGCAAGTTAAACCAGAGGTTTTGAACCTTCTCTCTGCTGCCTAACTCTGTGCAGAGAATGTAGTGCCAAACAGCTACTTAAGTGTGATAAAGGTAAAGATATTCTGCCGGACACGCCGAAAAACTATTCCTCAATTTTTCATGGAGGTAACAATGCCCCACCCTGTCCTCCATGTCCACAGGTGACTGCAACAGATCCAGACTCCGGTACCAATGGTGAGATCAGCTACAGCATCATATTTGCCTCCAGCGACGGGAAGGACAAGTTCTCCATCAGTGCAGATGGAAACATCACAGTGTCGGGGAGTCTGGATGCCGACACTGTGGAGTCTTACGTCGTGGTGGTCATGGCTGCCGACCAAGGGGCTGCTTCAAGGTGAACTTGTAGATTTTGGTGTCTCAAATCTAGAACAGAATGTCAGACGATTTTATGAAGGCTAGACATCCAGAAAAACAATATAATCTCTATAATAAAATTAGGACATCACTTCCAGACGTTTCGGGTGACATCCATCACTCTTCATCAGTGTCACTAGAATGAACTGTCAGAACAAATACTGTACTACCTAGAGTTGGAGTGGGAAAACAGTAGTGAGAAAGAATGTAAGGAGGTAACAAATTTGGAGTGAAATCTCCTTATACATCAAGGTTTTAGACAATATACATGAATTTGTGTATTATACACATATAGCATGTACATTATGACTATAGCTATGCTTATTTCTTATTAGCACTAACGTTAGTAATGGATATTTAGGTTAGGGTTAACTAAATGATTGCACAACTCCTCTTAAATTGAAAATAACATTTGGCTTAAACTTATCTTACTTCTAATTGCGCAATCTTTTGCTGATTGTATTTTTCAGGGTGACCACAGCTATATTGAACATCAATGTGACCAATGTGAATGACAATGAACCCCAGTTTGGTCAGGAGCAGTACACAACACATGTGTCTGAAGCAGCCGTAACTGGCACGGTGGTGGCTACCCTGAAGGTAAGGACAACTAGAGGGTCCAAACCTATACAATTTAATCTCCCTCCAAAGAGCTTTATCTACCACTTGAAAAACATGACCATAGCATGTCCATAACACGAGATATCAAATCCAGAAGCTCCAGTGCAGTATCTGAGAAAGTTGTTAGGGTGCCCAAAATCTACTCACACGAAATATGAAGACAATCCATCCAGGCATTCTTGAGTTATGCTATTCACAAGCACACAGACACACACGCACCCAAAAAACACAACCTTCTTGGCAAGAGTAAAAAAAACAACTTTTAGATGGTCAAAGGGCTAAAGTTTGTAAGGAAAGTTTCTTGTTATTATTTTGATAGTTACGTCATGATTGAGTTTAGAAGCATTGTTTACCATGGGTTCCTGACATATCAACTTGACATGTCCTTGGTGCTGAAAACAACTTCTATTGAGGGAGACCCGACCAAATTGATACAAATACTCAAAGCCTTTCTGAGTAGCTATAGAGACTTAATGCCGCAACACAGATTCTTGAAAAAAATGTTTTCAACATAAATATCCAAGAATATCATAATTTATTATCATCATATTCTGTTCCAGGCCACTGATGGTGACAGAGATGCGCAACTCACATTCCTGATAGAAGATGGGAGCTTTGGACGATTCAACCTCACTGATGCAAGGTACAGCTTTCAGTATTTTCATTATTTGAATATCTAAAATATCTTGTTCACATGTACTGCTTCAAATTAAGCACTGTCAGTGACCAAGTTGCAAGCTTTATGGAAAGGCTAAACTTAAGATAACCAACACTGAAATGATTGGGACTTACCCAAATTTTTAGCTGGAATGGGCCAGTCTACAGTCGGGACGCGACGTTGTGGACACGTGACTGCAACAGGGTGTGTCCCCCTCTCTGTTCAGTGTTGGACAGTGAGCTCAAATGTAAACTGCTTCTTTAACTCCTCTTGCAAAATAGTGTGTCCTGGATGTGTTGAGAAAGTTTCAAAGTGTATTACCATGTATAGCTGGTGAGGTGATCATACCTGCCGTGACTTTATGGTACTTGTGATGTTGTTGTTTCTCCAGTGATGGTGAGGTGCAGGTGGTGACATCCACAGAGCTGGACCGTGAGATGACTGACAGCTACAACATCACTGTTAAAGTGTCTGATGGAACATATGTAAGTTCACTTCAACAAAATACAATTTTCTTTGCTGGTTTAATGTAAATTAAGCAAATCACTGTCTTGATGCCTTAAGACTTGATACACTGTTAACAATATATGGCACATCTCTGTGATTGCAATATGAACAAAATTAATCAAGTGAACAAAATGTAATGTAGTAAGACTTTTGTCAGAAGAAAAAACAATAACATATGGTACAATGTAATAAAGAATGCAGCAGATTATTTACAGATCATGACATCTAGAATACAAATCTGATTCAACAATTATCAACCCAATGTTTGACATGTCCTTAGTGCTGAAAACACCTTCTCTTGTGTTTTGTGCAGGAGGCCACCACCCAGGTGATTGTGACTATTCAAGACGTGAATGACAATTTCCCAGTGTTTAATCAGACAGACTACACATACACTATCCCAGAGGAGGAGACGACTCCATATGCAGTGGGATCTATCTCTGTAAGTATTAAACTTAATAATGATTTAACACATTGGCACAGTGAATGTTATATTTAGGTCTAACAGCACAGACTGAATGAGTGGAAAACATTCAGTTTGATATTCAGAAGATGAAATTTTTCATTTTAGCGCCCTGAAGTAGCTGTTTGGCATCATCTTTATATGAGTCTAGAAGGAACCAATTCCCTATTGGTTATAGAGTTAGGCAGCAGGGAGAACGTTAAGTCTTCAAACTTTTTATTGATTTACATAATTATTCCTATGCCAATAACTGTACGTTCCTTCTAGACTGATATAAAGAGTTATGATAAGCAATAACATTTGACTTTTTGTAATGTTTTATAATTCAACAAAACGCAAAATCTTACTGACTTCTGAAGCTAATGCTCTCCTAAATGGTTACTTAGTTCCTCTTGTGTTTTTCAGGCTTCAGACAATGACACTGGCTCCAATGGAGACATTCAATACTCCATACAACCGGCTAGTTCTGACTTCTCAGTTGACCAAAGTACTGGCCAGATCACAATCCTTCAGCCACTGGACAGGGAAATGTCTGCACAGGTCCAGTTTGTGGTTGTCGCCAGTGACCGTGGTCGACCCTCTCTGAGTTCCACAGCAACAGTGACCGTTGTTCTGCTGGATGTCAATGATAACCTGCCCATCTTCACACAGCAGTCATACATGGTCACGGTCAACGAAAATGTGACAGAGTCTGACCTCATAACACTACAGGTAAGAAGTGTTATGATTGCTATGATTATGCTCTGGAGATATGTTATGTTTTACAAATCAAATAGACATTATAGCACGTTTAACTGCATTTTTATGTTGGCTGAATGTTAAAAATCACTGTAATGCAGATTTTACTTATGTATCTAGTGTGTAACTCCAACACTAATCTGTATCTGAATCTGGATATTCCAATGAGGATTCATTTCCAAATATGCATACATATGTACAATACATGTATATAATGTAGATTGCAATATGGGAAAAGCTACTGTCAACAAATTTAAGCTGTTAAGCTTTTTGCATGAATATGTTTTGTCTTCTCTCTTTGCAGACTACAGATTCTGATTCAGACCCCAACAACAACACCAACTATATCATTACGGAGGGGGACACAGCAGCCTTCAACATTGACCATACTACAGGGAAGTTGTCTCTGGTGACACCACTGGACAGGGATGGTGGACCCGCCAACTATACCATAAGAGTCATGGCTTACAACACGGAGCTGTACGATGGTAGTGGGGACAATGATACAGCAACTGTTGTTGTTTCAGTTCAGGTGGGTCACGTGGCTATCAAATTATAGTTCGGAGCTACTGTGCAATTGTTTGTCATTCTGTTCAAGTGTTCTTTCGTGCAACTGTATTTGACAAGTGAATGGAAAGGAAAAAGGTTACTGACATTATCAATTCAAAACACCATGCTTTTGTTTAGAAGGGATTGAAGCGAACATTTCAGATATTGCACTTATACTGAGTACTTCAAATTGTTTTGTTGGTAGGGCTGAAAAATGTCAAATTACTTCCACCTAAGATATCATAAGTGATGTTATGATACAGTGATCAGCTATTACATGTGTCATGATGTTATTGTCTGTTACACCAAAGGGCGGTTATACCGGCTATATAGATACAGATACAGAAGTTATAATGCTTTTTAAAGCACATTTTGCTAGTCATGATCTGACAGATAACAAATGGTGTATTCATATTTTTTTCAGGACATCAATGACAACCCACCAGTCTTTAGTTCAGACCAATACTTCTCAATTATCGTGGAAAACATCACAATGGGAAGCATGGTGTTAACAGTGAATGCAACAGACGAGGACACAGACCCAGCCAATAAGGAGATTCGTTTCAGCATTGTCTCAGGAGATGACAATGGTGTTTTCAGTATCGACCAATCATCCGGAGCGATCACAGTAATGAAGGAGATTGACTATGACCCACCGAGCAACAACATGGGATTTGAACTTCAGGTGAAATGATCATTACTTTTATCTTTCATGGAAATTTTAGAGTCCGGCATAGTTGAGTGTTCCATGTAGTCTTAAAAGTAGTGTGTGGCCTTAAATGGGTTGGTAAGCTCTTTCACAATCACATTACTTTTTTTCATCTTTTGCAAAGTTAGCACTTATAAGGTGTGTCTCATATAATGCACTTTTTACTGACAATATATGATAAGAAACAATTTCTTTTATTACTATATATATAGGAGGTACAATATTATTACCGCAAAAAAAAAAAAACTTCCTTACCTTTTCTTCCTTTTTTTTCTACAGGTTTTGGCAACAGATGGCATCCATACCACCATAGCGGTGGTCAACATAACAGTGACTGATGTTAATGACAATACACCAGAGTTCACACAAGGTATTCCTTCACCACACTTCAGAAAGTCTCTAGGTTTATGAAAAGAAAAGACAACTCTTTTCCTCTTAAAAAGCAAAATGATTTTATATCTAGCAGGGTCTTGTAGAAAACAATTTGCTTTCAATTATCAGAAATAGTATTAAAAACAATGTTTTACAAATGTAAAATATTAGCAAGTTTAGAAGGTCTAAAGAATCATATTCAGCATTAACAAAAGCTGTATTACATGGCCTACTTGCAGGATGACCTGTATGTTTTGCATTATTTCTGTTCCTTTTCTTTCTTCTGCAACACACTTACAAGCAGGTATTGTACCTTACTACAGATTTTTTTAAAAATCTAATGATCCATGATACAAGCAAACATACTACATATCGATTATCAATTGAACATGAATGATGTACTGATATGAGGAATACAACCCAGTGTTAGAAGCAGAATGGAAGAATCTGTATCTATATAGCCGGTATAACTGCCATTCGGCGTAACACACCAGCTTAAGAAGGTGAGTAACAATCAAAAACAGTATACTCACAGTTCTCCCTGTGTATTTCCTGGCCAACGAAAACATTTTCTTTGTATGGAGAAAAGGGAAACACTAACGGATAAGTAAAAGAAATTATCCTGTTTGCACCATTACATACATGTTTTACACCTGATACATTTGTTAAGCCATACTTAAATATTCAATATTTTTTCAGCAAAACTTAAAATTGAATAAGCCATCAACATTTGCTTCTTTTCCTTTTTTTGCAGATGTTTATGAAGTAGAGGTCAATGAGACAGCAGCAACAAGGAGCGGAGTTGTCATGGTGATGGCCACAGACATGGACAGTGGAGACAATGGGAACGTCGTCTACACAATCATCTCTGGGAACGAGGTGTGTTCAATGTAGTGTTCGTCATTTCTGTGATTCTTTGTTCTATCTTCTCTTCTATTACCTACTGCCAGCATCACCACATTATCTTGAGGAAGAAACTGTCAATAAAGAATATGGCTTGTTCAATCATCCCAAAAAATGTCAGGACCTACAATGACCAAATTCATTGTCTAACTGAGATTGAGTAGGTTCAGTTTTATATCAATGATCGTTCACTTCACAGGACACCATGTTATAAAAGCACAGGACACCATGTTATAAAAGCACAGGACACCATGTTATAAAAGCACAGGACACCATGTTATAAAATGGTTACTTTGAAGTATCTCCTTCTGCTTTCTATGAGAAACTTTTGACATATTAGATAGCTGAAAAAGCAAAATTAACTATAGTAAGTGAGTAATGACAACAAAAAGAATATGGAGACAAACTTTAAGGTTAATCCTTTTTTTCTTCAGTTATAAAATCTTCTTTCCATGTAACAGAACACGTTTGCCATTGATGCTGTTTCTGGGGAAATCACCTTGGTTACATCACTAGACCATGATCAGGGGAACAAGTCTTACCAATTAGTGGTGGAGGCAAAGGATGCTGGTACTCCAGTCAGGAGCAGGTAAGAATTCATCAGTGATTCCTACATTCTGTGGTTCCTGTATTCTCTGTATTGAGCTAACAACACAGAAATAACATCTAGAGCAGAGCTGACTCCAAGTTTTATTTCTACTTCGGACTCCATGTCATCTGAGGCAGTGATAAAATCTTGCTTGGGGATATGCAAGTTTACTAGGTTGCCTGATAATACAGTAGTGCAAGTTGCTTAGGTGGTGGATTTGTATGCCTAATCAGAAAGTAGTTCAGCTTCCATTCTTGCCTATCTTGAATATTTAACAGATATCCAATTTCATCAAAACTTCTCCTTACTTTGTAACTCTCCTAATACAATGTGCTAAAGCATGTTAGAGAAAGGATTCTAAAAGAATTTTGTAACGTACAGCTACAAATTGAAGAAAATGTTCACCAGATACAGATGCATTCCATTTTCATGCCCTACATACATTGAATAAAATATGTTATAGGGCACTTTTGTAAAATGATATATGACAAAATGGCTGACAGTAATCCATGACAAATAGAGCCAGTCATCGGAAGTTATATGTATAGTTACCATGCTTGGGAAGGTTGAATGTGATCATAACTTTTTTCATTTCCCAGCACCGCCACTGTGGACATCCTTGTTGTGAATGAGAATGACAATGCACCCGTCTTCCAGAACACAACATACAACTTTGAAGTCTATGAGGTAAATTATTATTCCTTGAAACATAATTTTGTTAGAGTCAAACGAGACCATGTGTATGAAATCCTGTCATAATGTGTACATCATAAGAAAACCATGAATACAAGATAAAAACCTAGCTGGACAATATAGTCTTGGAGATCATGCTTATTTATCATGCTGACTTGTTTCTTACTAGACTCTGTAACAAAATCTACCAAGTAAATGAATAAAAAGTGCTTCCAAAATCATTATCATCAACTGTTATTTTAAAAGTCAAAGAGGTTAAAAAGTAACATATATGATCAGGTGTACAGAGAAATTTCATAGTTACCATGTACTGTACCAGAAAAACAGCATTTAATTCCTTTTTTACCTTTCCCTGTAGAATGAAAGGAGAAACACTTTTGTAGGCATGGTTCCTGCCTCTGACTTGGATGGTGACACTCTGTCTTACACAATAGGAGATTCAGTCATGGGTGAGTATGAAACACAACAATCCTATCATTAGGATATGATATCCAACACCAAATCATTCTTCATTCTACTGTACATCAAATTTATCTCAAATGTCTGACATTTTAATGAAATTATTGATATGATTGTGGAGTCTAGAACAATTATTAAGAAATCTGTGATTTTTTGCTGTACATGATTTTGATATCATGCACCTATTTCTATATATCAATGATCTGTTGAAGTAAGCAGAGAATTTTCGTAGTTTTTGATCAATATCAGAGTATGAAATGGCCCAATAAAATATTACCCTTTCCTTGGAGCTTAAATTTTGGGTTCTTAATCATATTACCTGTTGATATTATCCCTGTGCATATTAAATCATACACTTCACCTCACAGGATATTTCAATATTGACTCATCTACAATGAAATGTTACCCTGTCCTTGGTGCTGAAACATAGGCTCTTATTCAAATCATCTTGTGATATTGCCCCTGTGTGCCAAAATAAACGAAAACTATATTCTTCACACCACAGGATACTTCAGTATAGACACAGCTACAGGGGAGATCACCACAGCAGCTCCACTGGACAGGGAGAGAAACTCTTCCTTCACATTCAATGTTACTGTCAAGGATGCAGAAGGGATGGAAGACACAGCTTCTGTCACAGTGGAAGTGTTGGACGAGAATGACAACTCACCTGTGTTTGTCAGAGAGACTTACACCACCAATGTCACAGAAGACACACCTGGTGGTTATCTTATCTTACAGGTACACAATCAAAGAGCTTAGTACTGTTATATCTTAGATACCTTGCTTGGAGAAATTAAGCTGTAATGGAAATAGTCTGTAGTGTTAAGCCGTAAATGTTAGATATGGGAGCTCCTCATGAATATTTGGTTTGGACCGGCTAAGCAAGAAGCTTAAGATAGGCAGATTTATAGGCCAATTAGCATGACAAGAGCAGAACCTGTATGATTGGCCAATCAGCATCAAGGATAGGAGCAGAACCTGTCTGATTGGACAATCGTCACAAACACTAGTGCAGAATTTTTCTGGCAGGCAAGTCAACACATAGATCTGTAACAAAAAATGCAACATGTTGGAACTTTCCACAAGATTGCACTGGATTTTCTCTTATTGGATATGCACCTTTAAGCTGAAAACAGTCAGAAGCATAAGTTCAAAGTGCTCTGCTCAGTCCAATATCAATCTGCTCAAGAGTACTACACTGTATAGTGTAAATCTTTCAAGGGCCTTCATCTATGAATAAATACAAACAAACAAGCAAACAAACAAACAAACAAACAAACAAGAATCTTGGACTTTAGATTGCAGCACTGGTAACTACTTTCTTTTTCTTTAATATCACAGGTTACAGCCAGCGATGAAGATGTGGGTTCAAACAGCGATATCACCTACTCCATCAGAAGTGGGAACAGTGATGACGTTTTCTCCATCAACAGTAGAACTGGGGAAATCTTTCTCCAGAACAACAAGACTTTGGACTATGAAACTACCCGGGAGTATCGTCTGTCTGTAAAGGCACAGGATGGTGAGTGTTTGTATCTGAACATGATGGGCAACTGAGAGTTACTGATATTGATCACATGATTATGAAATGTTGACAATTGCTTGACCAAAGTAGCAAAGGACTCAGAAAAATACCATTGTAGTGAAGAGGTTTTCTACAATGAGTATCTAGGCCATATTGATTTGATTACATAGATGACATCCTCTGGGAACCCCAAAACTGATGCAAGGGTGTAAAAAAAGTTGCATTTATTATGAAATCTGAGCAAATGATGTATACCGAACAATACATTTTTAATTCTTGTTCTTTCACATGTTTTCTTTTGACTTTGAAACCTATGTTGGCATTCTACGACATCAGTATCCGTTTTCTGATATTTTTTTGCAATTTATGGTTAGTTTGTAGCTTCTTTGTACGATTTACCGTATGGTCGAAAACTCTTTTTTTGCTGCAAACAGACGAGAATTGATTTGTGTGGATGTCATCCATACAATCAAGTCAACATGACCTTAAGTTATGCATCAATGGGCAACTGAGAGTTACTGATATTGAACAATATATGATATGTTGAGAACTGCTTGACCAAAATAGTAACTGAACTTCCAAGACAGTACTCAGAACAATGCTGCTGTCATATCAAGTCCATTTCTGATTCTGTATTAAATATCAGACTATAAGTTTTGTGCTTTAATGTCCAGGTGGAGAATCTCCTCGGTCAGATGTTGCAGATGTAACAATCTCTGTCATTGGTGTGAACGAGTCCCCGCCCCAGTGTAAAGAGCAGCCTTTCCAGGTGACACTGATGGAGAATCAACCCAGCCCAGTTCAACTTCTACAGGTAAGAGTTTAGGATTTAGATCAGGGCTATCTCCAGGACCCATCCATCCGTCCGGGGACAGACAAAAAATCTAAACTTCATGACATAAAAATTGATGAAAATGTATTTTTGTAGCTTAAAATGGCGGATTTAACACAGAAATTAACAATATGGGATCCCAAACAATGAGACGTATGGAAAAAAAGACTGATATAGACAAATTGACAATGTGTTATAGGCTATGTAATGATAACTGTAATGATATGCATTGCTGTACAGATCACTACTGCAAAATCCTTCTTACCAAAACCATTGCAATTTTAGGTTTCATGCTTGATTCACTAACAAAACAGTCTGCATGGAAAATTATACATTGTTTTATGTTTCTTCTATTTGTCGAAATTAGAGTGTTTTTTTTCTTCATTTTGTCCAGGTTGAAGTCGCACATGAAGATGCAGCTGAGACATTGGAATACAACCTTGTGCAGGGACCAAACTCAACAAATCTATTCTCCATAAATCCTACATCAGGGATGTTAAACACTACCCAATCCCTTGACAGAGAAGAAACACCACAATACAGCCTAAACGTCTCTGTCTCTGACGGTGAAAACGTAGAATTCTGTCAAGTACAGGTGACCATCTTGGATCAAAATGACAACACACCTCAGTTTTTCCCAAGTAATGTTTCGCGTTTCAATGTTCAGGAAAGCGTTAATATTGGAACTGTTGTGGGCCAAGTCTTTGCCAACGACACAGATGACGGTGCCAACGGGAGAGTTACCTTCTACCTAAGCGCAGGGGGTGATGGGAAATTTACTGTGGATAGGGAATCCGGTAAGTTGTGCACAATTTCTCTTGTTATAGTTTGTAATCATTGTCTGTACCTAAAATTGTGAATGTCTGGTACTTTTTTGTCTGTAACCCAAAAAGATGTAACGTAACATGACCAGTTAACGTCCGATTTATTCAAAACGTATTTATCTTAAAACCGCGCGGACAGACCCAAATTTCAAACCCATGGGCAGAAATATCAGCTCTTCTAAAAAGAAAATGCATGGTCTGTAAGTTTTTCTCCGCCTGTTTAACGCCGTGCGAGCATGTATTTATACTGAGGTACATGATGAAGAATTGTGCTAGGGTAACCCATTATCGTCCACTTCTGAATCTTTTCCCTTCTAGCGCTATGCTTGAAGAACATAGACCAGAAAAAATGCGCAGTAACTGTCCAAAGTTAGAGTCTTCAGACAAATAATAGTAAAATCACTACGTTTGTCTGGCCACTTGCTTAACGCGATGGAAAAAAAACAATGTTTATCTGTAAATTTCCCCCACATGCGCGGCACGTGGCGTTCACGTGGTAAACGTATGGCCATTATGTTTTGCTGTGCAAAAATTAAAGAGATGGCTAAGGATCATACTTATGATGTTCTTTATTGCTCATGAAAACAGGCTTTGGCATAATACACCGCGACATGTGGCCATGAGCCAAACCGGACGTAAATAGGTTATGCACGTAAATAGGTCACGTTACGTTACTTTGAGTTAACATGATTTTTATGAAATTCACAGACCTTATATAGAAGTATACATTTGTGACACATTCCTTCAGT
Organism: Branchiostoma lanceolatum; assembly: GCF_035083965.1. Classification (NCBI taxonomy): domain Eukaryota; kingdom Metazoa; phylum Chordata; class Leptocardii; order Amphioxiformes; family Branchiostomatidae; genus Branchiostoma; species Branchiostoma lanceolatum. Next base: position 16,088,018 of record NC_089735.1, read on the forward strand.
CTGACTTCTGATGTTGCTAATATTATAACCTTCTCCCTGCTGCCTTACTCTGTAACCAATAGGGAATTGGGTGCCAACGGCTACTTCAGAGGGCTAACGGTTAAAGTTTGGAACATTTTTGTGTCCTTTCCTTGCAGGTGAAATCACAGTTCTGGCAAACTTGGATTACGAGTCACTATCGGATCCAAACATCACGCTAACAGTTGTGGCTGTTGACGGAGGAGAGGTGCCTAACTATGCAGTATCCACGGTAACCGTCGCTGTCATGGATGTGAACGACAATGCACCAGAGTTTGAGAACTCCCACTACAACTTCCAAGTGTCGGAGAACTTGAATGCAAGCTCCTTAGTTGGCACCGTCTTTGCAGAAGATACAGATGAGGGTAGAAATGGGGAAGTGATGTACTACCTGGACCCGTCTGGTAAGCAGCATTTCTTATTTATTTATCTTTTTCATCACAAGATGGCCGGGTTATTACCCCTTCAACTTGTTAAGGTTGATTTTTAAGGGAAAGGCAGCATATACAGGACAAGGCATGTTACATTGAGTCAGAAGACAAAAGTAGACAACAGTCGGCAAAAGAAATGAAATCCAATTTGTCAAAACAAAATTATTGTCCATAACTTTAATTCTTATCTGTTCCAAGGTAAAAATCAATGAAGGTCAAAAGTTGAAGTAGAGGTCAGACTCTTTTGACTTTCAAACATATCAATCTGTTTTGCTGCATCTTTATTTTGAATTAAATGATTATAGATTGCTCACTACTTTCAGTGCCTTTAAGCATGATTTAAAGTATTAACTAAGATTAAACTTTTCATCCAACACTGTAATGAAATTGGGACTTATATGATTTGATGTAGTTTTTCACCAAAAAACTGAAGACCTTGTTGTAATGGTCTTAAGCTAGTTGGGCATGTACATGTCTTGGCTGTATGAAATGCTGTAGTTAAACCAATACTTGAACCGTATCCTCTCTGCTTATGACACCATCTAGGTGAAGAAGTTCCCTTCAACATCAGTGAAGAAACCGGAGAGATCACAACTTCAGAAGTCTTAGACAGAGAAGGGGATGCAACATCCTACACGTTCACTGTCTTTGCCCAGGACAATGGAATGCCAACTTCCCTCAACTCAACTGCCACTGTGACTGTGTCCATCACCGATGAAAACGACAACCCCCCTGAGTTCAACCCTACTGAATACCATGTCAGTATCCTGGAACAGTCTCCCATTGGCATGGTTGTGGCAGAGACGTCTGTAACGGATGCCGATGTGGGGACCAATGCAGAACTAACCTACAGTCTGAGAGGAAACGGTACAAAGTACTTCAGTGTGGACGACAAAGGGCTAGTGAGGATGAGGGAGATTCTAACAGTGGAGAAGTTAACGGGAGAGGGACTCATCTCTGGAATGGCTAATGAAACAAACAGTACTACCATCAGGTACGTTAACATTTGAGAAATAATTAGATTATGACATATTTTGCTTTACTTAATTTCTACAGTCGAGACTGATCGGGTAACCACCTGGCACAGGCAACCACCGCCAGTCACAAGCCGAATTAAACAGTCCCATCCTTTTTTACATACTAGTAGTTAACCAGTTAACCCAACCCCTTTCCTGAGCATTTTTACCTGTCCTAAGAATCCATGTTTCCTCTGTTCATTGAGTGGTTGCTGAATGCAGGGTCGACTGTGTTAAAGATCAATATTTTTGTGTGCAGTGTTAAAAGAAGTACCTTGTTTACCTAACAGGGACCATTGGGATGTTACATTCGGGCATTAGATGGCATATCATAATAAGTCTTATAATACAAAATTTGAAGTGGGATTTCGTTTTTGATACAGTAACACAGTCTCTTTTCATGTAACATTTTTTTATGTAACAGTCTATTACAACAGCACTTATCTCTTTAACTAAAATGTATGTCTCATGCACAGAAAAAAATAGTAATTATTTCCTATTTGTTCTTTTAGGTTTAGTGTGGTTGCAACAGACGGTGGGACCCCTCCACTGAGTGGAACAGCTGAGCTGTTTGTTACTGTAGGTGATGTGAAGGATGCCACACCTGTGTTTGGGAACTCCACATACAGTGTCAGAGTGGCAGAGGACACAGCTACAGGTGAGAACAAGGCAGTAGAAAGACTTGTGTTCTGTACTGTTCAGACCCTTGTAGTTCCTAGTGGCACAAAGGGCAGCAGGTTTCCTTGCTGTTTCAGTAGCAGGGTATATCTTTACAAGGAGGGGTTGCGAGCCCTTCCCCCTTTTTTTGTTCCGGAGGCTCCCCCTCAAATGCAGGATCCCCATTTATGTCCCTTTTGGAAGACAAGTGAAGCCCTGTCTGAGATGACCTACCCAGGATAACCGGGGATCCACCAAGTTACCAGCTAGTTGGAATCAGGAGCTCAGCTGTGACTGAGGCTACTACCTGTTGCGCTACAGGGACATCCTTATGTAGCACAACCCTATATACACTTTATCTCCTCTTTCAAGGGAATCCATTGCTTTCATTGCCTTACTCTGAGCATACTCATTGCCACAATACCTAAAATTGGTCCATTGTGTATGTTGTTAGGAGCCCCCCTGGACTTCAACATATCTGCCTCATCGGAGGACCCAGACACTGTCATCAGCTTTGAGCTGTTGAACTGGGTGGACACGTTTGAGCTACAGCAGGGTGACAACATGGTAAGTGACCTTCCACATACAAAATGTACCAGTGACAGTGTTTGACATACGGATCTTTGCAAGCTAGCAGGGGGAGAGCTTGTCAATGTTATCAATCTTCTGTAGGCTGATTAAAAGATGTGCCTGTTGACAGTCTATGGGCTTCTAAGATTTTTAGTAAAATAAAGAAGAAGAAAACAGTAAAAAACATACAATTTTTAGGGCCTAATGCTCTTGATATACACAGTGTTTTTATCTGAGAACAATTCTAATCAGGTTGGAAACTCACAAGATAACAAAGTTCTTAATTCACAACTAGGACCTACCAAGGAGGTGTGAATAGACCTCCTTGGACCTACATAGTACACTCAATTCGGCTGTTGAGTGTATATAGATCCTAGTTGTGAATAAAGAAGTTTGTTATCCAATTATTGTTTCTATTTTCTCTTTCTATTCCTCAGGCTACAGTACAGATAAAGAGCAGTCTGGACAGGGAGACAAAGGACTCCTATGAACTTTTAGTGAGAGCAACAGATGACAAAATCCCTCAGCACACAGCATACACAACGGTAACTAAAGGCTTTTATTGTAGCTTGTCCTTCAAATTGTTTTGCTTTTAGACTCATAACGTTAGATCTTTCTTTTTTGACATTACACAAATGCCATTTTCACAATCTGTCAGCTGCATTTTTTTATTTTACCAAAAGGAAAGAAGAAGCAAAGTGTGATATGGTATACTGTTATATGATCATATATTTATACAATCATGTTGTTATGATATCATGAATACATGGTAAGTCCCTTGCAATTTTTTCAGTGTTGCTTAACATAATTTATGTAAAGTTAAGCCTTTTCATAAAATCCTGACAATATGGTATATTTTCCCTGCTTTCAGGTGGAAGTTACAGTTACAGACATCAGTGACCAGGACCCCATGTTCCAGAGTCCCCCCTACCATTTCACAGTGTCCGAAGCCGCCACACCTGGCAGTGCAGTTGGCAGTGTAACTGCAACAGACATGGATGTGGGAAAGAACGGGGAGGTCGTGTACAGCATTACTGGTGACAATGGTAAGTAGCATTCGATTTAGACAGTGGAACAGTTGCCACATGTACCCCTGTACATACTGCCCTGCAACATATATAAGGGAGTCGGAGAGACAACTACACGTCCGTCTACAGGAACACCGGAGATTGAGCTGTGTTTCATCGCTGACTGGAACAATGCGCTAGATCAGGATTCTTACTGGTTTTCAAAGGGTGTGAGGGAGGCAATACCCATTCGTAGACAACGTACGACTGTACAGTATATTGGACGCGATAGTCAACATCGTCAGACGTTTGACAAGAGAACTCCAAGATGAGATTACCGGGTTGAAGAAGAGACAGTGAGAGTATATATCAAAAGCTCCCCAAAATAATTTGTTGTGTGTTAAGCAGGTATCTCACTAGACTGCGGCACATTGGCTAAGTACAAGTATGACTAAATAGACAACAAAACACACAGAGCGTAAAAAAGATTTTCTTTTATCAATGAAATTTGTTGAGCTGCTCAGTTGGAGCTAGGTCACCGATGTGCTGTACGCCCCACGCCCAATGAAATACTGCTTAAAGGTTAGATATTTTGTCAAAACTACAATTCAGACAGTTTCTCTAAATGTCCAACACCGGATCTCTAGAAGAAAATTAAACACTAACCCTTTGATAGCTCTTATAATTGGATTGGGAAGTATTAATGTTTCCTTAAACCTTACACTTCATTCGGAGGTCTTCTCCTTCATTATTTCAAAACGTGACATACTCTGTTAGTGATGACTTATAACCAGCAATCAAAATATAGGTTGACACAAATTTTATTGTCTTTCAGATAATGTTCTCAGCATTGACAATACTACTGGACAGATCACAACAATAGGCCAACTGGATAGAGAGAAAACGGCGGAATACAACATCACAGTCGTGGTAATGTTTCCTGTGATTTTTGCAAGTTTTTATTGCAATAAATGAATGCTCAGTAGCAGTTTAAGTTCTTTGCCAAGCATTATAATTTAGTTTTTGTCAGCCTAGATCTAGAAGGACAACAGTACCGTACAATTACTAAATATCATCATCAATTTCAGTACTTCAGCACCAAGGACAGAACCATACGTGCATACTTAGGCTCAAATGCTGTATCGTGTATGTTACCAAGTTAGGCAGCTCATTATTAGAAATCAGGTTTTCCTTCCTCAATGAGCTAGCAACAACATAGCTTTCATTGATTGAGATATGCAAAGGTTAGATGATTTAGTGCAATATAACCAGCTGATGCCGTGCCGCATGCCTGTGAAGCTGGTATGTTATAATTGCTAAAGAGCAGTTATACCAGTTATACAGATACAGATCTTTTGTGTAAAGAATGAATCGTTTGGTTTGCTCAGGCCAAAGACATGGGCTCCCCACCAAGAAACACTACCGCCTTGGTAACTGTCTCTGTTGAAGACATCAACGACAGCCCTCCCATGTTCTCCAACTCATCCTTTGAAGTGAACATTGGAGAGACAGTGAGGATTGGCAGCTCGGTAAGTCTGAACATTCAAAACCATAAGACAATGTGTTTTTATTGTATAGACTCACTGTCTGGAATTGAAATAAATCCCACATTTTACAACATTTTCTTTTTTGAATTACACCTCCTGCTAGTCTTTTCCACAGAGTACATGTACACTACTAGAATGTAATCTTTGGTTGTATTTTTGGTCATAATGCTCATTCATAATTGTCACATGTAGTTTAACAATGTTTGAAATACAGTTGCCTAGAGGATAAAAAATCCTAGTACATGGTTATGTAGAAAGAATTGTTATAATAACAAAATCTGACACTCTAGTTCAATCTTCTTTCATTTTTCCTAGATATTTCTACTGAGCGCCACAGACCCAGACTCTGGTCCTTTGAACAACCTGGTATACTTTTCCATCAATGGGGGAAATGATGACGATACTTTCTTTGTGGAAAGTAAGTATGAGCACTTTTCTTTCATGAAAATTTCAATAAAACCTCTTCAACATGTGTGCAAGTTACATCCCTCAATCTCCAAAAATACCAAATTAAAGAAATGACTTACAGCCTAATATTTGTAAACAGTTCAATTGTATTAGTCCATAAGATCTATGCATAGAGTGGTAGCATTTTGTGTAGTGCTTTCTAACACACAATGTATATTTTTTCTCTCATTCTTACAGCTCAACTAGGCACCATTAAAACTGCTGCTAGGCTGGGAAGCGTTGACACATACACCCTGAGTGTGCAGGCCTACAACCCACCAGCCTTTGTTCCAGACAGTAACCTGCTGGATAGCAATGCCACCCTCACCGTGCATGTCAATAGGGCACCACGATACAGCAGGGAACCATATCTCAAGGTCCTGAGAGAGAACGCAACTGTTGGGACAGAAGTGGTGCAGGTCATGGCCTCTGATCCTGATGGTGATGACATAACCCTGAATATCACAAGTGAGTGGAGTGTTTGATCCTTATTTAGTGATACAAAAGAAAGTTTGGTACTATTGGGAATGCTACAATGTATCCCATGTGACCTGACAATATATGTATGTGTATTTACTGGACAGTTTCAAGTTAACCTGACTATTGGGTACATGTCCCTGTGGCGCAAGCAGTAATGTAACCCGCTGCTTGGCCATATGGATTCTGATTCAAGGGCCGGATATGTCGTAAGGGATTGCATTTGTCATTTTGGATGGTAACATAAAGCCGGCGGTCCCGTGTATGAGGAGGCTTCAGGCGTAAGCCACAATTGTCAATCCTCTGCACGTAAAACAACAACACTTATCGAGAAGAGTAGGGGGGAGGGGCTGGTGTGCTTGGCTAAATATGTGAGCCATATCAAAGCTGCATTGCAATAGTGAAGGAAAAAAGTGTAATGGTTTGTCCTTATTTTAAGGCCTGACCGCTTTATATGCCCTTGACATTCAGCCTGAAAAATAGAACAGACACTACACAGAATAACGATTCCAGAGTTATATAAGAAAATTCGATGTTTGCTAGTAAAAAAAATCAGGTAGTAAGTATACAATGTATAGACTAAAATCTCCCCTGTAACAAGTCCTGTGTGGTTTGCTCCCAACAGATGGCAATGAACAGCGAGTCTTCTCCATTGACCAAACGGGGGTGGTCAGCGTTTCTGCCGCTCTTAGTGCCAACACTTTCCAACACATCCTGACTGTGACAGCAACTGACAATGGGAACCCTATCATGACGAGATCTACCAAGGTTGGTTACTGGTCTCTTATATATAATACACTGTTCTGATTATGTTTATGAAGTACATGTAGTATTGATAGTTACACTAAGCTTGATAAAGCAATACTCAACTGACATGAAAACAGAAAAGTTCAATACTGATGCCCAAAATAGTTGAGTATGTACTACAGCCAGTATAATGCTGTTAATGGCTAGAAAATATTTTGGAAAACGGATACTAGTGTCGCAGAATGCCAAAGTTAATTTTCAATCAAATAAGAAGTTTTGAAAGAACAAAAATGAAGAATCTATATTTCAGTACACTATACTCTGTGTGTTAAGTTTTATTCATCCTTCTTACCGCATACTATTACATTTTATAATGTAGGCAACTTTTTTTTGCCAAACTTCTTTTTTTTTATTCGAAGTTGCTTGCATCAGTTTTGGGATCTCCTGATGATGTCATCTAGATAATCAAATCAACATGGCCTAATGAGTCTGTTGTCATTTCTTTTTTCAACAGCCAAAGACAACAATGCTCTAAGCTGTCCTTTTTATCTAAATTGTATAAAATGTGTAATGTTTAACAACAATCATATAACATCTTGCCTCTATCACAGGTGACTGTCTATGTATTGCCTGCCAACGTGTCCCTGCCCCAGTTCTCCAATGACTTCTATGATGTGACAATTCCTGAGAACCTGCCGCCACAATCCTTTGTTGTCATGGCAACAGCAGTGTACGTGACAGAGGAGAGCGTCAACTACCCACTGAGATATTCTATAATGAATGGCAACGATGGAGGTAAGATTCAAGCAGGGCCTGCCAAATATCTACTTTAAGATTTGTATACTTCATGATAAAAATATGAAGTAGGTGGCTATACAACAGTTTTGAGTTTTTATGATTAGTGTTTTAAAAATGTGATATCCACCTCTGAAATTTGTGGTGGGTTCATAAAGGAAATCATGTTTTCATTCCAAGATTTAGAGCGCTCAGTTTGTATGAAATGTTCAGTTGAAAATACTCTAGCATTGCCTATTTGTGCATGTCTAACTTTACTGCATAAGGGATGTTCCTGTGGCTTAACTGGTGGCAGCCTCACAGCTGAGCTCCTGGCTCAAAATTGGTTGCAAACTGGGAAACCCTGGTTCAGCCTTGGGTCAGGAATCTCTGTTTGGGCTGTACCCGTCTTTCGGAAGGGACGTAAAATGGGGGTCATGTGTTAGAGTAGGTGCCTCAGGCATGTTAAAGGATGAAAGAATATACCCACTGGCAAGGAAACATGCTGCCCTATGTGCCACTATGTGTTTGAGGAGGTGCCTCAAGCATATTAAAGGGAAAGGGCTAGCAAACCCTCCATGTAAGAATACACCCTGATACTGAAACAGCATGGAAACCTTTTTGCGCCTATGTGCCACTACAAGGGTCTGAAAGATGAACAAAGTTTACTGCATGTCCTGGATACTGCACAATTCTTTAATCTACTCCTCTTTATCATTTTCCAGGTTATTTCAAAATTGATGAGACGACAGGGTCGATCACAACCAACAGGACCCTGGGAGACATCCCACAATCCTCTGCTGTCCTGTCCATCATGGTGGCAGTGAACGGCACCCAGGCTCTCACAGCCACTACAACAGTCAACATCACAGTAGTGGATCAGAACGACAACGCTCCAGTATTTGACCCTACAAATATCCAAGCTGATGTCCAAGAGGTTAGTGTGTCTCTTTTAATTTTCAATGAGTGAAAAAAGCTAGAGCTATATGCTAGATCATCATCCTAGATCAGCAGCCAGTTCAGGGCTTCTTGGTTAGCTAGAATAAATACAGAATAAAGAAATGTACATGTGTAGAGGTAATGCTATGAATCCTTTATAACTTGAAAGCCAAATCAGAGTCTTTCAAATTGGTTGGTGCCTGTGCTACAACTTCAAGAAGCCTAGGGACAAGTCTATTGTTCAATATGGTGGGGACAAAATGACACATCCTTCTGGATCCATCGTTTCATTGTAGATGACACAACATTCTTTGACACAAAAAAAACTTTTTTCACAGGATGCTGTCCTTGGTGCTGAAGTTGTGGTATTAACAGCAACCGATGCTGACAAGGGCAGGAATGCAGAGCTACTGTACTTCATCCATAGTGGAGGGGATGGCAAGTTTGCACTGGATAACTCTACAGGGAACCTCACTGTGGCAGGAGACCTGACTGACCTGGGATCTGTACAGTATGAGGTAAGGAGTCAAGTTATAAGGGTGACACCACTCTGATCTGATTATATGGATGACATCAATGCACAAATTAACCTTTATCCATTTAAAAAAAGGTTGCAACACAGTATAAATCGTACAAAGAAGCTTCTTAATGAGCAAACTGATGCTGTAAATTGGAAGAAAACATTGGAGAATACATACAATTCCTTTTTTCTAAAACATACTGATTTTGTCGTAAACTTTATAATACTCCTTGCACAAAATGTATTACAAGCCTTGAAAGAATGTTTTAGAGTCCAAGAAATTGTAAAAGAATAAAAATAAAGAATCTATTGTTTGGAATACCATGTTCTGTAAAACATTCCTGATCACTTAGATTTCATGATGAAGGCACCTCTTTTGGGGGCCCAACCTGTATCAGTTTTCCAGTGCCTAGCGGATGCCATCCATATGATCAAATCAGAATGGCCTTGCTATTGAAAGAGTTCCTGGTATTGCTGTATCATTTGCCATTGCCACTTAGACGCTTGTCTATTTTGATTTTTTTTTCTACAGATTGTTGTGTATGCAGAAGACATGGGGCTGCCAATTGATGGCCTGTCACCCCTGAGAGGCTACGCCACTGTGGTCGTCACTGTGGAAGACATCAACAATCACGCTCCACAGTTTGTCCAGGTATGGTGTCACCTGTTACAAGTTACTGCCATGTATGATTCATGCATGCACACGTTGTGAATGTAACCCAATATCTTCAACCTTCTCTCTGCTGCCTTATCCCAAAACCAATACAAATTTGGTGTCATACCTAGTAGCTTAAAATCTGCTTATTATGTTTATCCTGGCTACCTGCAGAAATGTACAATTTTCCATTGCAAATATTGCACAAAATGCTAGACCCACTAAATGTGAATGTTACTTGAAAAGGACAAAAACATACCAGATGTGACGAAGGCATATATATATGTAGTATAGCTATATCATGAACTATTGGGTATACCACCAAGTGTTTCATATAGGGATACATATAGAATACAACATGGTGTATTCTGTATCACCAGAGGTACCAGCCTGACCGAAGGTTGGATCAACTAAAATTATCTTCATATCGAAGACACTGTGATTGAAATACATGTTAACTTTGCATCTATTGCTGTTCCAGCCTGCTGGTCCGTTCTATGTCATGGAGAACACAGGTCCAGCAGAACTTGGGGTCATTAAGGTCACTGACCTGGATTCGGCAGAGGTCAACACAGATGTCTCATATGAAATCACAGGTAAGGATGAAAAATTACTTTGTTCTTGTTTTGAATGCCCATTGTTTGCTAAACTGTTGTAACACAATAATCTTAAATTTACTCCTATTATCATCTATTGTTTCTTATTTTCTTGCATTTCAAAGTTGAATATCATAACAAACTATGTATAAAATTCTATACAACAATACTATTGCTACATACTGACAAAATGTATGTATTTACTAGGGATTTTGATGAAATGTATGTTTATTAGTCCAACAGTCATATCTAAGTCAATTTTTTACTTTGCCTGGATTAAATATGAGACAACTAGAAAGAAGATTGGTTTTTGGATCATTCCTTTATATTTTCATTTTTTCACTGCCCATAGGTGGAAATGAATACACCAGCTTCTCCATCAATGCCAGCTCTGGACTGTTGACATCCACAAGGGAACTAGACAGAGAAAACATCAGTAGCTACAGTCTGGTCATTACTGCAACCAACTACAGGTCAGATGTCCAGACTATTCATATGACTGATTGTTTAGGTTCTTTATATATTTATCTTGTACAAGAAGAGAGAGACTAAGTTATCTTAAACTGATTAAACAGTCTCTGTGGCGTAAGTGGTAATGTAACCCTGCTGCTTGCATGGTCTTCTGGATCGAATTCTATGGATGAATTGATCCTAGGTCAATCCCAGATTGGACATGTTGTAAGGGATTGTGTTCATCATTTTGGATTGTGACATAAAGTTGGCCCTGTGTATGACTATGAGGGAGCTTCAGGCAACACACAATATTGAGAAGAGTAGGGGTGACCAGGTGTGCTTGGCTAAAATGCGAGCTGTAGCAAAGCCGCATTGCACAACTAGCTACTTGAAAAAACAATGTGCTTCACCAATTACCTTTTTAAACAGTAACAGTAATTAAATCGTATTAGAAATGAAAAATGCTGGCCAAATATTACTTCCCATGTAAACTGACAACTTTTAAAACATTCTTCCACAGAGCTGCCCCACAGTTGAACTCATCAACAGTTGTGGAGGTCATAGTTCAGGACCAGAATGACAACAGCCCCACGTTCAACTCCTCAGATTACACTGCACAGATTGACCTCACAGCATCTGTTGGGTCAGAGGTCATCCAAGTGTTTGCAGATGACCTTGATGAGGTAAGGATTATGGGAGACGTTGATGATCTGGTCTTAACTTTGAAAGGGTACAGTGCCATCTAATTGGACAAAATCATTTGTGGCCAGTAAACCACTAATAGAAGAACGAAGAACATCACTATTACTACATTTCACATTGAAAAAGCAACCTTAAAGGAGAAAAATTGATGAAGGTAAGACATCAAGGTAGTAAAATATGTAACCCTTAAGATAACAGTTACTCAAGTAACTGGATAGATTTGAAAAAGTTTGGACGCTTCAGACAGCATTCCCTGTCTTTCATCAGTAACTGAACTTAAAGGAGATACAGTGTATTCAACATTACATACTATGGATATACACATTTTACCATGCAATATATTGGATTACTATTTAGTTATTGCAATCATAATCATACTTCCTGTATTTACTTTTCCCCAGGGAGCCAATGGAGACATTTGGTACTTCCTCAAGACTGATGACAGCTCCAGCTCCTACTTCACCTTAGACGACCCCAACCAGGGAATCATCACCACCAGACAGGAGTTTAACTTCAACGATTCTGTCAAAGTGTTTGGGCTCCAAGTTGATGCATATGATGGAGGAGAGCCTAGAGAGTCTGCTACAACTACTGTGACTGTGACTGTGGTGAACACAGCATTCAACCAACCTATCTTCACAGAGCAAGAGATTGTGTAAGTTTGAGGGCCCGCATGCCTCTTTTAATTCCCGTAATCCGCCTTATTCAGGTATTTGGTAGCGAGGCGTCAAAACTTTGCGTTTTAGTGTTGTACATAGGGGGTTATTCTAAATTCAAAAGCATTGTTTAGACCCCCAACATGTACATTTTCAGACCATCCAGAATGAAAGATCCATTATAAGAAGCCAGGATTTCTTTTAGTTGATTTGCTTTAAGTAGGATTTGTTTAATTGCAGATTTCTTGGAAAATATTATGCCTCCTTTCAGAACAGCTATTCCAACACATGATAATTCCAAACTACATATCAAGAGAATAGACAAATTTGAAGCACACAAACTGGTTTCGTCATTGAGGTGATTTTGCTCACAAACTGCCTACATGTATGTCATTGTCCACAAAAAATAAAAGGGGAATAGCCACCAACATTGTATAGCGATATACAAAGTAAATACTTGTGACACGTTGGGCTCTGTGACACTGGTCATTCATGTCATTTGTGGAATGTCGTTTGAACACCTTACATGCCTTTTTGGATGTGCGCAATGAAAATTAGACAGTTTCTGAGCAAAATCCCCCCTTTGACAGAATCAGTTTGTCTGGTTCAAATTTGCCTATTGCAAACAGCACAAGGAGAATTTAATGATCTGACTTTTGAATCTTTTTCCATCCCCAGTGTATCTCCACTTGAGAACCAAGCCGCTGGCACCACTGTAGTAGTCCTGTCAGCCACTCACTACACAGACCCTACAGGAGACATAACCTACTACTGTATGAGATCAGGCAACGAGCTAGGTATTGGATTTGTTTATGTATACTCTTATATGAAGTCTTTATCAAAGACACAATTATACAGTGTAACTGTAGTCTTTTTATGGTAAAATAGTACATCTTGTTTATTTTGTTACATAATGTGCTGTGGGGTCCCTGTGGCTCAACTGGTAGCAGTCTCAAAGTTGAGCCCCTGTTTCAAATTAGTTGGCAACTTGGAGACCCCGGCTCAAGTACTGGGTCAGGATATCTCAGTTGGGGCTCATGGAAGGGACGCAAAATGGGGGTCCAGTGTTCAAGGAGGTACATTGAGCATGTTACACGGGACGGGTTAGCAACCCCTCTCCATAGAAATACATGTACACCCTGATACTAAAACAGAAAGAAAATTGCTTCCCATGTTCTACTAGGCACTACTAGAGTCTGAACGAAATGAAACATGCTGCGAGGTGCCTAACTGAACCTACCTATACAGGAGACTTTGTTTTGCGAGCTTTTCAAACTCATGTTGAAACAAATGAATTAGTTTCCTACTGCAACTACATCTAGCTTAATCAACTTACAAAATGTACTAAGCTGCATGACATGCTGTAAACAGTTGTGAAAAGCTTGTTAGAAAACACCAGAATTTCAGCACCAAGGACAGGTGATGATAGCTGTGATGTATCTGATGTAAGATTGTTTGTCTCCTTTACAGGAAACTTTGCCCTGAATAACAAGACAGGCACACTGTACACAACAAGACAACTAGACCGTGAGGAGATGCCTGTGTACACCCTGACAGTGGAGGCCATCCTCGTCAATGGTACAGGGGGATGTAACAGCAGGAGAAGAAAGAGGGGTCAGCTTCATTTATATCACTTAATCATTGAATCTCTCATATACAGTTCAGCATGCTTAATCACAGGACTGTTGCTAGGTGATAAGGTTTGGAGTTTGGATGAGGTCAGGTAAACGTAAATTGACCGAACCTCAGAATGAGGACGAAGCATAACACATTTGCGTTAGCTAGGAGCGCAATGTGGTACGCGTATTTAGCCATGCACACCGGGCCACCCCTACTCGATAAGTGTGTTGGATTCTTTTACGAGTAGAGATCTAATGCTTGAGGTGCGGGCAATCGGCTTTACGTCATGATACGACATGACGATAGCAATCTTTCTTCAATTTGCATACTCTTGAAAAGGATTAGAATTCCAAGGTCACGGACTTAACATTAGATGAAGACTAAGATAAATCTTTTTGTCTTCTAATCAATCCTAGGCAAGCGTATATTATTCATACTCAAAACTTCAAAATACAAACTTTTATATCATCTTATGTTTATTTTTGTACTACCACACAGCTATTCCAGCCAACCAGATTGTTATAACAGTGGAAGTTGGGGACCAGAACGACAACCCTCCTGTGTTCTCTCAGAGTAGCTATGTGAAGGGCATACCTGATGATGCACCCATAGGGTACACAGTCATGCAACTGCAGGTAAGACTGGTGGTAGATCACTATTCTAGCAAGCGCCTATCATTCCGTCATTTGACAAAATTCTGTTGCTCATGACGGACAATGGTTTTGCCCAAACCGTCATTTTTGACAGACAAAAATCGGCGTGTAAAGATATAGAACTTAGAGTTGGTGTAATTTTTTGCCAAAAGAGGTGATTAAGGTTAAAAGTTTCAGGCTGGCTAGAACACTGTGGTAGAGGCCGGTAGAAAATAGTAGCAAGGACTCCAGAAAATATATTTTTTTATAGTAACATTCAAAACTGAAGCAGGGCTGTATTTCACTGTCAGTTGTGAGATACTCTGTAAAAAGTGAGTGTGTGAAGTACATGCATCTGTTGACCTTTAGCACTCTAAAGTAGCCATTCCACACTCAATTTCCTATTAAATACAGAGTTAGGTAGCAGGGAGAAGGTTAAACACTTGGTGGTTTATTCAACACTAAATGATATAGCCATACTACTAAATGTACCTGCATCACCGAATAATTGGTAATGTTTTGTCCATTTGCAGTGAAACAATATGTAGTATTGGATCAAGCTATCCTATGTAATCAGTTTAAGCTACAGCTCTCTCATGTTTTGCTTTTTGGTTGACCTAAATAATTTCTCCATTTTGCATATCTTTCCCACCTGCAGGCCGCAGATGCTGACACCGGTTCCAATGCTGAGCTCACGTACAGTTTTGTAGGGACCAAGCCTGACCAGTTTGAAGTGGAGAGCAGCTCCGGAACTCTGCTGACGGCAATATCGTTTGCAGGAAGCAGTGGAGACAAATTCAAGTTTTCTGTACAAGCAGAGGACCGAGATGGCCAAACAAATTCCACTGAAGTCACAGTAAGTCTGCTTGTGTTGATATGCCTTGTTATACAATATCAAAGCTGATGCAATACTGTAAATGCAAGTTTGCTGGGATTCAATTTTGTGGTCTAGGGAGAAAATGGCATGTTCGCAGTGGTTTTAAGTTCGCATTTGAAACAATAGTAGCGCCACAGTCATATGATGGAAACGCTGATTGTTTTACCAACAGCCAGTCAGAAACCAAGATAGCTGCCTATCAACCATAATAGGTGTCTCATAATACTGTACAATGTATATCATGTATTGCTTAAAGAAGAGGGTTGGTAGGCAAAATTTTTCGGTGGTCTTGAATTTGTGCTGAAGAGTTCACCGCGAAAACCACAAACAAAACCACTGCGAACATTTTTGCATTTGCATGTATCATCAATAAAAAAGGCCATGTCATTCTTTAAAAGTCACATCATTTCCCATTGTGACTACTCTATGATGTCTGTATCTAAAATAACAGAATTAAACTTGATTAAAGTTATGTTGTCTTTTTGTACAGTAGCAAGACTCTGTCATGTCATTTCAATTACAGTGGCTTGATCTGTGGTGTCATGATTTGAAATTGTGTTGACTTGAAATGTAGATCATCACAAAAGACATAACTGTTTTAATTTACAGCATTTTTTGCCCCTCTGCAGGTATTTGTCCTCACCTTTACCCAGCATGTTATTCTGGAGGCAGGGTTAGCACCCTCAGTCGCCATTGAAAACCAAGAGGAGATAGCAGACTTTCTCCACAACATCACTGGCTACGACATCAATGTGCATAAGATCGTTCCTCTTGGGGACGACTCAGGAAAAACTAACTTTAGCGCGTAAGTCTTGTCTCAGTAAAAATTCCACCAATGGTTTAGTCCAGGTGGTTATGTTTCATTTTGAAGTCAACTGATTTTTTAGTAGAAAACAAACTACATGTAGATGGTGCCAATACATCCCAAGTTGTACACAGATATTCTCTTTACATGATATTTTTTGCATGCTCCATGCATGCAGCTATTGACAACAGAAATAAGAGTTTAACATTAGTCAAATTGCTTGAATTTTCAACTTGCCTGAATGTTGATACTCAAAATCAGTATGCTAAAACCTCAGAAATAGCTCTAAACCATTGGCATTCTAAGGATATGTAATATTCCTTACATGTACTATTTTTATAGCTAAATTGAATTTGATATTTGAAACTACACAATTTGTACTCAAATTGTTGCTTCCCTTTTTTGCAGGTCTGAAATCTGGTTCTATGCAGTGGATCCTCAAACCAATGAGATTGTGGAAACCTCAGATGTGGAAAAGTGAGTACTTTTTTCAAGTCTGACAATATCTGAATAGACGACTGAACAGACACTTAGTCTAACAATATCAGACATGTAAAGACTCTGATTAGAAAAATTTTAAAGTTAAAGCAGGCAGACTGAGTCCTTTAAGTAAAATAGTTTGTGAAGAAGACTGGTTCTATGGCAAGTCTTTATGGTGTTTCTCCTTGGCACTGAATTTTCTGCCAAGTTATACTAAGTGAATAGATGACAATAGTTTATCAATATGCAAACTGATAAAACTAAGTGCATTTCATACCTGAAGAAAGAAATGCTTCTACAGGTATTTATACACTTTTAGGGAGATTTGTTTGTTTGTTTATAATCATGTTTTCCTGTTCCTCAGTGTTATTGCTGCTAATCGTGAACAGTGGAAGGAATTCCTGGATAAATTCTCTGCAAACCGCATCTCACAACCGGTTCCTCAGACATTGACAGACACCTCCATTGGAGTTCTGGAAGGTTCGCTTATTGCGGTGGCAGGAGTGATCCTGATTGGAGGTCTGATTGCTGTGTATACAGTACATGCCACATGGAAAAAGTGAGTATTGAAACAGAGCTCACAGTAAAACCTGACATACTACTGTACATTCATTTAGATTGATCGGGATCTAATTTTGCGGTAGGGAAAATATGGAGTGTTTGTGGCAGCTTTTCAGTTTGCAGTTGAAACAATGGGGTAGGCGAGCAGAAACAGATCCAGCATTTTTGTTGTGGTATTAAGAGAGAGGGTTACCGCAAAAACTGTGAACATCAATCCAACGCAAACATTTTAACATTTACAGTATTTCAACTAGCTTGGGTAAATTTGGATGAGTCATCTACTATTTCTTTGAAATTATAGAGGAAACACCATCATTTCTGTCAATTATGTATAGTTTAAGTTCATTTGAAAATAAAAGACGGCAAGTACATACTATTTGCTTGTATGGACACCACAACAAATATTCCTCGAAATAATTGTTTCAAAATTGGCATGTCAACATTGACATCTAGGTCACAGTTGGACAGTTATCTACTTTCCCAGTCTATCAAGTTTGTGAGGCCATCTATGGATCAGATTCCATGGATCCGTGGGCCTAGGGTTGTGATCAGGCTGGGCCCCGTGTATGAGGAAGCTCAGGCGTAAGTCTCAAGTGTCAAACCTCTGCATGTCAAAGAATCTGAAGCAGTTATGGAGAAGAATAGCAGTGACCCGATGTGCTTGGCTAAACCTGCGAGCTGCAACAAAGCCGCATTGCAATTCAGGCTAAGGAAAAAGCATCAAGCTTCATCACTTCAGTCTGTGTCTCAACTGCTTTTATTCATACTTTCATTTCTATCTTATGTCAGTTCAGAAAAGGACAAGAAATATTCATGCCTTTAAGTATCAGAGTTATCAACCAAGGATTGATGTGTTTGAAGATTTGTATTTTCCTAGAACCATAGTAGAATGGAATTCGCTGTCATCGAATACTGTAGGTGCATCCTCACTAAATAGCTTTAAAGAACGGTTGCAGTCAGATGTGTAAAGGCTACATGTAGGTGTGACATGCCGTTCAGTGTAATATAACCAGCTGCTGCTGCGCCGCGTGCCTGAGAAGCTGGTGTATTACGCCGAATGGCAGTTATACCAGCTATATAGATACAGATTTCATAATGATCACTGTTTGTCCCCCAGACGTATGATGGAGAATGTGAACGAGGTTAGCATGTTTGAGAAGTACAGTGTCAGTGAGGAAAACAACCTGGTCCTCACCAACCCTACCTATGTGGACACCACCATGGAAGGTCCCAGTATACAGATTATACAGAAGTAAGTGGTCACCAAGTCTAACAATATATGAATACACAACTGAACAGACACTTAGTCTAACAATATCAGACATATTAAGACTCAAACAAGCTAATACAAAAGAAAGTACCCAATTTCTGTAAAAAAAACTTAACAATTTGGTTCTTTGAAAACACTTTTTGGTGTTTCTCCTTGGTGCTGAAGTTACTGTGAAGTGTAGCTGAATGAATAGATACTGCATGAGTAACTACCACTAATTCTGTGTCTGCGTACACCAGTGATGATGTGCAGGAGACTTGGGTGGCCCCCATGAACGAGTTGCAACAGAAATCGGCCACCAATCAGCAAGGGAATGGAGATACACAACAACTTATTCATCAGGTACTTGTACACTTTTAGATTAAAATCAATATCAATGAAAGTCATATGTAGTTATTATCTAGAATTTGTGATGAAATTTGACTCTGTCATAATCACTTTAGAGGCAGATTGACAGAAAGAGTCTAGGAAGTTCTGGAAATCGTATCATAGCAATCTGATTTTCAGACATTCAAACAGCTGCTTGCCTCTCTTTGCGTGACTTTATTGCTTTAGCCTTGCAGCTTGTGCCTTTTCTATGGATGGTTTTGTGATGCCATAGCTGCCATGTTCATCTAAATTCTTACAGGTTTATGGACAAGACTAGCCTCTACCAGGCTCCACAGGCCGCTGGAACAATAGTAGGAATTTGCCAAAAAGACGGGTAACATGCCAGAGGAGTTAGTCTGCAAAAGAAGGTTTACAGTTTGGGACCTATATATTTGGCCAATTTCTACTATTTTTCCAGGGACCTGTGGATCCTGGTAGAGGCTAGGACAAGACGGCCATGATTTAGAAAGGTTACAATGGCCTAAGTCTAAAATTTCACGATCATTTGTCATTCCCAATTGTTTTGCAAAATGGTTCCTTGATATCGAATTACCTAGTATAACAAATCCCACTATTGCAACGTATAAGGTCACCTTTGAACTTTGTCCCAATGTATTTCCAGTCATTACAGGATATCAGCACAGAAGGCCTTGATATGCAGGATGAAATGGAGGAGGCCCTCACCAGATTATGACCTTTGACACTTGACCTCTGGCCTAAGGTTTAAAGCAAACTTGTCCTATGACCACCTTCCCCATAGACAACTTAGCTAACTCATCATTTTAGTGCAGGCTATTAATCAGGCACTGGGAACTAATATCGCATGCACATCGATAGAAGAAGCCTGGCCCCCCTCAAATATTGCATGGTATATATTGAACTGTTTGTATACAAGGTGATCCTGTGATATTGTCAGCTCTTCCACCATCAGCAGACCATTGCATGATCTGATCATTTCAAGCATGCTAATCACTCATTTAGTTTGCACAATTTCCTGATACAGGTGCTTATAGGCCTGAGCTGCACTGCATGCCTCTTTTCTCCTTTGCAACCTGCTGTCTACAATCATGCCTCTCATTCAACCGTCTTCTGATGTCACCAAGAAACAATCTGGGGGCTACTAGCTGGGAGAATTTTCACAGCTCTTAAGCTGACTTTTCTATCTTCGTGCCTTTTGTTGTTATTAGGAAAAGGAGGTACATGTATAACTATACTTTGCACTAGTCTTATTTGAGGTATATAACAGCTTCATTCCTGTGTTCTCTCCTCTTACAGAACCAGCCGGGTTACGGACCTTTTGGAGGTCAGAGGTCATCTGCTTCAGGTATTGATGACCCAAACAGCGCACAAGTAGACGATCTCGCATTAGCAACAGTTTTAGCTGCTGAAGGCAGGAATCCTTCAGAGAAACCAAAGGCCAAAGGAGTGACATGGGCTTCCGATGTAAAAAATGACACAGATTCTGCAGATCAAGACAAGATGGCTGCTCACGCAGTGGACATTCCTGATGACGATGATGCCAAGAGTGACTTTGCCAATGAGCCTGTCCACCTCTCCCCTGTTATGGGACCTACCCCGACCGCTGCTGCCTTGATGGTGACCAGTCAGCCAGATATTCCTCTCTTCCCAAACCCGCCTCCGGAACTCCAAGATGATGAAGATACATCAGATGACTTTCCTCCCCCACCACCTCTCCCTTTCTCAGACCCACCAGACCTCTTGCCAGATGTCCAGCCAACAGACCACAACTCGAACGTGCCCAAAGACAACCCTTTCACCAGCGAAGCTTTCGCAAGTGCCATCACGGACACCTCTACCCCTAGGAAGAAGATAGGTGACGTGCCAGGCGTTCTTGCGCCAATCCCCACTCCATTCACCCAAGTCCTCAGCTTAACGAAAACGAGGAGGCCTGAACCTTTGGAGAGCATACTGATGTCTTCTCCTCGAAGCCAGGTTCAAGACCCTGTCCCGGTAACAGACATTGATGCTTTAATTTGGGATGATGAGGATGATGAGGTACAAAACATTGCTGTGAGTGTGGTGTAGACTGGCTCGACTTCTAACCTTTCTTAATTATTAACAAGACTAAACTTTTCGTCCAACACTGTAGGAGAAATTGGGACTTACCCCAAATTGACTCCATCAACCTTTCTAACCTTTCTGCTAACCTCGCCATTTCACTGGTTGGAAAATGGCAGCAGTGTTTGTGAGAGAAGTTTGCATATGAATGTTAACTATGAATGGCAACCTGTGCGTCTTCTTCATCATGACATCATGGTGTTGCTTTAATCTACTAACATCCTCCACACTTTTAACAATGTCATGCAAAAACTTGTGTGGGAAATGTATGTATGAAGACAACCCAGTTACACTGTCTGTCAAACAACTGGGATGAGAAATGTATATATTTTGTACCTTATGACATTAACATGAATCTTAATTCTTACTAATTAGCTAAATATACTGTTTATCATCTTTTGTATATAGCCATAAAAACCTGTCAAGACGTTTTCTGTACAGCTTCCTATTATGGAATAGTGGCCTTTTCTTTTAAATCTAATTTACTTAGATGCAACACAGTATCATTCTATGATTTCAAAGAACAGGATCTGCTGAATTTTTGATGTAATGAACAGCATCGTAATAATATAAGGCATGATGTTGCTCAGTCTTTACTGTATCATATCCCACGTGTTACTGGGACACAAAAAGTCAAATCTTCAACCTACCTATTAACAACTGTCTTCCAAGGATACATTTTCAAAATTCTGTCGACATATACTGGTATGTACATGCTGCATCCCCACAGATTCAAACTTTTTCCAACATAAGAAAGACGCTAACCCATTATTAGAATCCACGAACAGTGAATTGATTATCCTGAAGAAAGCCATTAGTGACAATGTTGGGAAAAGGTTGGAGTTGTGATTTTTACATTAACAGTCAGAATCTGATGATCTTTCATACTAACACATGTATATGTTACATCAATGTGCTTGCTACATGTGTGTCCTTTACACATGTATGTATATGTTGCATCAATGTGCTTGCTGTATGTGTGTCCTATATGTAGTTAGCAGTGCTTTTTGTCTTCGGTGTTGCAGGAAGAAGATGAGATGGAAGAACAGAGCACGGTGCTGTAACTGACTCACACTCACACTCAACCACTACAAGCTGAAACAATTCAAAGTATCTTAACATAGCATCTTAAACAGGGAACGTCACTATCTCAAGCCTGTGACTGTCACTTGTCATTTGATACTAATAGTCCAAATCATCAGTCACATGACAAGAGAACTCCAAGCTCAAAAACTCGCCAAAAAGTAGAAAAACCTTGTTGTGTGAAAGGGTTTGAAATTTCATCAAAAGTATCTTTAAAGTTACTGAACTTTCCACAGTAATCCCAATGAAAGGCTTAAAACAAAGCACCAGTGCTTTAGGAAATCAACATATTGCAAAGAATGTTCTTGAACTTTGAACATTATAGTTTGGTCATCATAAAGCCAAAAGAATTCACATGACTTATATAAAAAATACAACTTTAAAGCAGCCTGGTTTTAAGAACCCTTGGGACACAATGCTGGAAATTTTTTCCATCTGTTCTGTCTTTGTCTGTCGTAGAATCCGTGTTTACATGTCTGTTATGAGAATTAAAGATAAGGTATCCAAAAGCTAGACGTATTATCATGTATTCGATTCTTTCATACAGTCTGTGACATCAGTGTGATCATTACATTCATACCTTGGACATGTACACATCACTTAGATTGACAAGACTTCTAATGCAATAAGTACACTCAGCTAGAATCTTGACATTATTTAAGAATGATTTGATCTAACAGAAGAGTGATTCAAGTGAGGATATCATTATATCATATAGCTGTTACAGTATCAGTTTTTGAACAACTCTTTTATTGACTATGAATAATGATTGTCCAAAATTTGTCAGGACAAAATAGTGTGCGGCAAAACCTCACATGGAATCATAGTGTACAGATTCACAATTGGTGAGCATTAAGAGGTTACAGACAAGCTTTTATTTTGAAATTCAGTCCTTTTCAATACACGGTGTACCTCAGGAATTATGAATCTAGAATGACTAACTATCAATGTACAAAATGGCATGAAGGTCATTCTAGCCATATTTTTGTTTAATAACAAAAGAAGATTATTTTATATCACTTTGCATACTTCAAAGGTTTGGCAATTTGTAGGAATGAAGTATTATTGTTGATAAGTGCCTTCAAGTTTGTACATTCCCAAGTTTTGATAAATCATGATGGTATTATAGCATAAAATTTGAATTCTGACTTTTTGAATATATTAAGAACATGTATTATACACTGAAGAATTTGTAGTATGATGCTGGTCATCATTTCTATGACATAATTTTGTTCCTTAAGTCCATCATTATATAACCTGACACGCCTTAAAGGTATTTCAGATCAGAGCTTGGCAGTTTCTTTTGCTCTTAGTTTTTCGTTCAACTTTAAAGTCTGTATTGTTACTCTTTGTAGTTACTAGGTGAAGTTACTGTATGGACTTGCTATCATAGTACATCATCAGTTGTATTGAACCTGAGAATGTTTTGCATACAACTCATTTGACAGCTTGCTCAGTAACCAATTTAGAATAAAAATGTTTAGAATGTAACTTTTTTGATAAGTAGCAGCTTAGCTTGCAAGGAACCAAAGATTATGTAATATTCTGGTACATGTACTATACTTTTAACCACCCAGGTTAGCTAATGTTATATATATATACAAAGTCTTGTAATGATTGTTGTGATAACTTAAGAGTTAGAATTGTTACAAAAATATGTACTTTTTTATAAGATTCTTGTACATGTGAACCTGTATTCCAAAAATTATTTTGGCTGAAATAAAATGCCTGCCTAAACCATAATATTATGTGTTTTTCAATGAGTGAAGATTTGAGTATATTATGTACTTGGTCTTATTTTGTAACACAAAACATACCTTGACTACAGATATTCTGGCTTTTTATGAAAAGAAATGACTTGAAAGACCTGTCTGTACATGTGCTTGCCCCTGCAAACTTTATTCAATATAAAATAGATTACAAGGGGCCATCATTCTTTGGTCTACAAATTAAACACAACCTCAGTCTGTCACAGACTCTGGTTCAGAAACTGAAATGGGAGCACTACACCATTCAGTGGCTCATGATATATGCACTACATGTTCATTAGTATACCATCAATGTAAACTACATGTTTTTTTTGTACCATGTTCCCTTACATTACACAGACTGAATACTTTCTATTGTGCTCTGCATACTATTTGAAATTTCTACCACTCCAATTGTAACAAATCTAAATAAAAATTACCATAGCAAACAGTGCACAGAAGTTCAAGTGCTGAATTCTAGATCCTGGCCTGAAAGCCAATAGCAATTACAACAGTAACTGTTTCTTCTGTTTAGAATCTTTCAAAACATAATACCAGTGTCAGGCCTTCAACTTTCTCAACACACCGTTTTCCTGAATCGAAGGTTTCCATATCAAAACCCCTACTCCAAGACCTCCTTCAAACATAAAACATCTACCGCACCATCTCTACTGCTACTCTACATTAACAACAAAATGTTTTTTTGCTACAAAACAATCATATTACATTCTGTCCAGAATTCTAGCTGGATAAAGATGTAAAAATCACAATATGTGATGTCAAGTAACAAGCATGTTCCCTTTTTTCTAAACATGGGAACAAGGTGAAAATAACTCATCTACAATTTACAAAATGATCTGATGCTTACCATATGTGGACACATGCTTATTCATTAGGATAATGACATTCAAGCACTCTATGTCAAAGATATCGTATATGTGATGCTTGCCCACGTTGTACATGTATGCGATCATTTCTTTGAGGGAACGTGATTGTAGTTCCAGTTCTGCTTGTTTCTTTTACCAAGCATACCAAAGTATGAGACTTTTAATCTAATCATGGCTACTAAAACTAAAACAAACAATAACTGGACAGCAAAAAATGGAAAAACAAAAACGCCACCTGACTACACCAGCCCAAATCCTGAAGTGTTCTCTATGGCCTGCATGAGTTTGATCCTGAGTACCTCCCTGCTCTTGTACATGGGTAAGTCCAGCAGGTTGAAGCAGGTGTGAGCAGCCGGGAGGAAGCTGTCCCCACCCATGGTGGGCTGGATGTACATCTTCAGCGCCTTCATACCCAATATGGGGATCTTATCACATCCGGTCAGGAACACTGAAGGGAATGGGAGAAAACAGGCAACACTATACAATCATGTAAATCCAGTAAGACACTGTACATCCAGACAACTCTTTTTGGGAAGACAAATTATAACATTACTGTTAACATGCATTCAAGTCTTTTAAGGTTTTTATTTCGTGGTAGGGAGAAAATGGAGTGTTCACTGTGGTTTTAAGTTCACGTTTGTAACAATATATAGTAGCACTACAGTCATAGGTGGGCAAAAAGGCTCGTGGTGGTTTTAACTTCGGGCTGAAGTTCACCGCGAAAACTGTGAACATAAAACCACCTCGAACACAGTACTTGATACAAATGATACATCATGAAGCAGAATACCAAAAACTAATCTACGAAAACCTCTTTTATACTTGATATATAATATCATTAATTACCTGTCAGTCATTTAACAGTTGCTGTATAGACAAGGGTTTAAAATTCCTTGTGCAGACAGAAGATATTCCTACTACAGTAACTGCAAATTCATTTATTTTTGTGTGGATTTTGTGGTTGGAGGGAAAAGGATGTTTTCACAGTATTTCAATTTTATGACTGAAAACGATTCGTATATAGTAATACAATGAAAACATGATGGTCACCATATAGAAAACCATGACAATAAAACTAAATGTAAACATTTTAAGATTTACTACTTAACAGTATGCAAGTCATAAACACTGTCTTTAGAACTAAAGGTGTCTTTATCTAATCCTTAAACATAATCCCATCTTGTTACAGATTCCAAAGGGAATACAGATAAAAGACGTAAGTTTACAAAAACAATTAAAACGAAAGAAAAAACAACTAACACTGTCTACTCACAGAGGAATTTCTTTTTCTCTTCCAGCGTCATCTGGTGGAAGACTTCCCAGAACATCTGTATTGTGGGGTGGTTTTTGTGGTACACACCCTTGTACTCTACATTCTTCTCTAGTTCATCCCAGTCATAGTTCTCATTACCACACACCATGGCCATCAGCTCTTTGGGGTGAAATAGCTCCTAGAAAAAAAATGTTACTCACTTTGGTACACAAATGTGACAACTGACGATCATTTTCATCAGAACTAACCAGAATTACTAAGATGACCAAGAGCAATAGGCATTGATTTCATACTTAAAATTTGCAAGGACAATCTCAATACATTCTAACTTATCAGGGCTATCGGGGTGTCCCTGTGGTGTAGTGGTCTGCGCTTCTGTTACTAGCCAAATCTGGTTCAAATTACTTGGACCAGAAGGCCCGGGTTCAAGCCCCAGGTAGGACACCTCTGGACAAGAGGCACATTGAGTCATACCAAAGACTTTATAAAAATGATACATACATTGTACTTCTGAAACAGTATGGAAGTTAAACACACTCCACTGCCACTGGACTAAGCCCCTTGCTGCAGTGATTGCACCACAGTGTGGCCCAGGGCTATGATACGGAGATGGGCACTGCCCTATACACCTTATGGTGTGGGAGGATTTTAAATAACTTAAGTATCAGGGCTATCATGATAAATGCTTTGTTCAGTCTCTAAAAAGTCTCCGTATTCAGCCTCTGAAAATATTACAGTATATATATTTCTTTATATAATATTGAGTCTGAGCCGACTGCTGCCCACCCGTGTCAAGGACCCCGGCAGTAGTATAATCAAATACTAAATACTACTACTACTAGTCTCTAAAAAATGTGAAATTCCCTCTTAAACTAAAGGACAGTTGGACAAGTAACCAAAGATACATGCAAGTCAAAATTGTCAGTCTACACAACTGTACTAAATGCAGAGGTATCATTTCTTATTTGAGAGATTTTTATCCAATCCAATGATACTGTCTTGCTATAAATGTTTTAAGTGACCTACCAGTACTTTCCCTCCACACACTTTGTGGAAGCCAGTCCCAAAGGCATCAAACTGATTCTGTACTGACTTGTTCAGTACATGCTCCACATAGGCATTCACATACTCTTCCCTGGAAAATAAGATGAAGATAAGTATGTGAAGACAATTATGCACCTTCACACTTTTATAATGTGATAAAAAACAAAAATGTCGATTCATTGGTGACAAATTCTACCACTGTGATAGTGACTATGAGATCTAGAGGAATGTCATGAAGATTAACTATGTCTGCATCAGTTGTCATAGAAAGTACAGAAAAGAAGGATATTTGAATTTGCATCTTTTAGAGGTTTAAAAAATCATGCACCCCTCCGTGACTCTGTGATTGAGGATAGGATTGACAGAAACCTGTTCTCCTTGGTGACAGTGATGTTGTTGCCGTCCTTTATCAGTTCCACTGTCTCAATGCTGCCGTAGTATTCACAGGCAATCTGGGGACACAGTTAACAACTCAGTCAAAACATTTGGGAAAAACGATGATTTCACATCTTAGTTATCATATTAAGATTCCTGGATTTTAGAAACAAAAGTAGGGCATCTCAGATCTAACCTACAATGTTAGCAATTTTCCATCTGATCCAATAGATCTGTATCTGTGTTGATCAACTTGAATGTATAACTGTCCTTCAGTGTAACACATTAGCTTCTAATTAGGTGTGTATATAGCAGCAGCTACCAGGTGCTTTAATAACCATTGATATATGGGTCTTTACTTCAGTGCACAATGCTTACAGTAGTACATCCAAGACAGGAGTTACTTACTGTGAAATTCAAACAGAAGACATCCTCAAAGTCATCCCCACTGTAACAAAGCAGCTGTTCAAGACCTCTTCCTACATCTGGCTCCATCTGTTTCAGGTCATCCAAGGTGACATTCCTACAAAACACACAAAGGTTACATTCCTACAAAACACACCAAGGTTACATTCTAATACAAAACACACCAAGGTTACATTCCTACAAAACACACCAAGGTTACATTCCTACAAAACACACCAAGGTTACATTCCTACAAAACACACCAAGGTTAGATTCTAGTACAAAACACACCAAGGTTACATTCCTACAAAACACACCAAGGTTACATTCCTACAAAACACACCAAGTTTACATTCCTACAAAACATACCAACTGAAGGTTACATTCCTACAAAACACACCAAGGTTACATTCCTACAAAACACACCAAGGTTACATTCCTACAAAACACACCAAGGTTACATTCCTACAAAACACACCAAGTTTACATTCCTACAAAACATACCAACTGAAGGTTACATTCCTACAAAACACACCAACTGAAGGTTACATTCCTACAAAACACACCAAGGTTACATTCCTACAAAACACACCAACTGAAGGTTACATTCCTACAAAACACACCAACTGAAGGTTACATTCCTACAAAACACACCAACTGAAGGTTACATTCCTACAAAACACACCAAGGTTACATAGTTACCTACAAAACACACCAAGGTTACATTCCTACCTACAAAACACACCAAGATTACATTCCTACAAAACACACCAAGGCGATATTCCTACAAAACACACCAAGGTTACATTGACCTACAAAACACACCAAGGAACACATCTGGCACAGTCATCCACATCATCTGTCTTACTTATATCATATAGAACAAATGACATACATGTATGGCATCTTGTGGTATTAAAATATTCTGTGACTTTCGCATCATTACGCAATCATGTGCTTAATTATAGACATTAGTTGTTTGTGGCAGTACACTGATGACTTCTCTCCATACCTCTGGTGTCATCTGTACCTTTTGGTCACAGGCACTCAAACCCCATTATGCATTACACTTGTCATATATTGAAATACAGTACAAAATCAAGTACTGAATGATATAAGACAGCTTTTTTTTCACAATGTTCTTTGCATTGAAATTTTGTGTACCTTTTCATCAGCTTCTTGTACAGTGCAAGTGGGAAGTGTAGGTCTATGATGGTGGAGTTGTAGATGGCAAGGCCACATAGTACTCCAATCAGGAAGAACATGGAGCTCTCTTCAAATGACTAGATAAAAAAACGACACAAGAGGATGATTAGAATCACTAAGCCGGAAATGTCTTAGAAATGTAAAAGTTACACATTTCCGAACATTTTCAAACAAAGGCTAGAACTGAAGAACATAAGGCATATTTAAAAAAAATATCCTCTAAAAACTACATTTTCCTAATTGGCAAGAGACATTTTGTTTATCATCCTCTCTTCACACATAAGGTAGGGACTCCCCTCAAAGACCATTCATTATTTAGCACAAATGGCACTTTAACTACAGTCAAACCTGTCTATAGCGGTCACTCAAGGGACTGGCCAATATCGACCGTTATGGACAGGTGGCCGCTCTATAGAAATGGTTGATTGACCAGGAGCAATATGTGGCACATGTCTTCTGTACCCACTGAGAAACATTTATTCACATACGTGTACAGTGTACAGTCAAACTTGGTCTACAGACCACTTCCACAAGACGACGATCGGCTCAAAATGACTAGTAGTACTGCTTTCGGTTGGTCTCAATTTTTCCACATGCATGTAATTTTGTCCAAGTCGATCCATCGATCCGCCCCCAATCCGGAGCACATGCGACCAAAATGTTGCCGAAGACAACCGTGTCATTTTCAATTGCGCGGCGACATCATTTAACAGCAGAAAATTGCGGATTATCATGGTAAAATCAGCCTGTTTAACGGACTGTTTGGGTTGGATTCCCGTGACGGGAGAAATTACAAGATGGCGCCTTTGAGGTCATTGGGATAGTCTACTATAATGCAGGTGCAGCTACAATGTGTGGGGTATGATTTTACTCTACATTGAATAGTACAAAATGTAAATTTATTTCGTCAAAAAAGTTCTTTAAATAAAGAGAACAGATATACAAAGAATGGATGACTTTATAACCTTTTTTAGAAGATAAAAGGTGTCTGTATTTTTTTTTAACAAACTGCTCGCCCATGCTAATACTAGTGAAGTAACCCAAGTAAACAAAGCGTCCCGCTAGGATCGCGCGGAAGAGGCTCTGTTTGTCTGAAAATTTCTGGCGTCTTAGTGGTTTTGGTAATTCAAAACCCACACTAGAAGCAAAATAAAACCATACACAACATTTTCATGGATAACACTGCTATAAAAAAGTATAATGACAATATTTTTCTACCGAGATTTGAAAGAAGGTTCCCAAATCTTGCCGGGTGACCATGCGCCGTGACCGTTATCGGCAGTGTTTCTAGACCCGCGGGACTGAAAACCGTGTGGCCGCGACCGCGTTAGACAGTGACCGCTATAGAAGAATTCTTAATGCTTATGTCAATGGGAAAAATTCAAGGGACCGACAAAAAGTGACCACCATGGGCAGGTGGCCGCTATGCAAAGGTGACCGCTAATACAGGTTTGACTGTAGTTCTAAAGCTGTTAGGCAGTATCCAATAATTATACAATAGCGTCCAACCCTTTGGATTACCTCTAAAAGCCAAGTACTTTCATTGCTGCTTTGTGCATTTTACACTTATCTATAGTCTTGGTACCAAGATAGTGCAGGGAGAATATTACAAGTTATATAGGATGAATACTACGATACAAACATCAGATCTTAACTATGAAGGTGTCAAGCCTTGCAAACTTTAAACGTTGACAGTAGAGACAGTCACTGTTTGTGAGTGATGATCCTTACCCTGTCATGGAACCACACAGATTGGGTCTCCTCATAGTGACGGAACATTCCAAACTTGGGGTCCATCACTTCTCTAATAATCAGGAGGAAGAATTCCTGCCAAGCCAAAAAAAGTAGTGCTTCATAATAGAACTGGGTGGTTATATTTAAGGCAGTAACAAGTTAAGTTGTAAAGAGTATAAAACACAATATTTTCATATTAATATGATATAGAAGTTTGTCTGCAATATAATGGTTGTAGAAAAATGTTGAAGTAGCACATTCAATATCAGTCTTTGCTCATTCCTTGACAAAGACTGGAGCTGATCAATCAAACATTTGGGTAAGTCCAATTTTTGTGTTGGCAAATGCAGTTCAACTTTGATGCCGAGTAGCGCAGTATCCATCGACAATCATCTAATATATTCTAGTAAAAATAGTATGCTTACCTTTTTCAGACCACCTGCGTCTATTGCTTCTTCTCCAATAAAGATCACCTGGGTAAATAATTTTTGAGAATCAGTAAGTATGTATTTGGATTATGCAAAATGGACAATGAATAAACAAATATACATGTACCTGACAGGTTAAACTACATTATTCATTGTAGGTGTTCAAACATAAGGTGCTGAATGGCCGAGTCTGTGGCTATAAGCTAGTGTTCACGAGATCAAGGATTCGAAACCTGGCATTCCTGGCTAGACATTATGACTTGGGAAAGGCACTTGACACTTCTTACTTCAGTCCACCCAGGTCTAGAAATTGGTAATTACCTTCGCCAAGAAGGTTATGCAGAGGTTAGCGTTTGTGTGTTTGTTTGTTTGTGTGTAACGTACAGCATAACTCGAGAAGGCTTAGATGGATTGTCTTGATATTTGGTAGGTGGGTAGGTCTTGATGAGACATGGAAATGATTAGATTTTGGGTCCCCTAGCGGCTTCTTACGGTACTGCAGCGGAACTTCCTGTTTTGATATCTCATGTTCTGGACATGCTATGGTTCTGATTTTTGAGTGGTAGATAGCTCTTTGGACAGGGAGTAAGTGGTCTAGGTTTGGGCCCCCTAGCGGTTTTTTGGAACTGCAGGAGCAGGTTTTGGTTCAGACTTTGAAAGGGAATAACTCAAGAAGGGCTTGATGGATGGTCATGAATTTTGGTAAGTAGATAGCTTGAGTGATGATGTACATGGTTAGATACTTATGATGCAAATCAGTATCTAATTTGCATAATTAATGAGGAAAGTTTATACAGCCGCATATTCCATAATAGGACTCTCAAACTTGTGACATATGTAACTGAGGAGGAGAGAAATATTAAATAGATATCAACTATGCAAATGATGACCTCATTTGCATAATAAATGAGAAAATACTATAACTCAAGATGGACTTGATGGATGGTCTTGATTTTTGTTAAGTAGATAGCTTAAGTGATGATGTGCATGATTAGATACTTATTATGCAAATAAGTATCTAATTTGCATAATTAATGAGGAAAGTTTATACATCCACCAAATTCCATGATAGGACTCTCAAAAATGTGACATATGTAACTAAGGAGGAGAGAAATATTAATAGATATCAACTATGCAAATGAAGACCTCATTTGCATAATTAATGAGAACATACTATTACTCAAGATGGGCATAATGGATGGTCTTGATTTTTGGTATGTAGATACATGTAGCTTACATGATGCCTTGTATGATTGGATCTAATTATGCAAATCAGATTTTCTAATTTGCATAACTAATGAGACAAGCCCGCTGTGTTCCATGATATTACTATTCAAATATGTGACATATGTAACTAAGGAAGAGAGGAATGTTAACAGATAGAAAATATGCAATTGTAGGTGTAATTTGCATAATTAATGAGAAACTGCTATAATTACATACAGGTAAATGATGGCAATTTCATACTTGTGGCATTTGAAAGTTATGTGAATGTGAACATCGTTGAATCAAATTATGCTAATAAGGACCTCATTTGCATAATTGATGATAATGTTAGCATAACCTTCTTTGATAAGCTCATACTTTGGACAATTTCTCTTATTTGACTGAAGACGATCAGCTGGTATGATTTATGATTGATGAGAAACACTCCTAAATACGTCAGTCATAAAGGTTAAAATCATTTGGCGAAGGTATGAGGTCGTGGAACTCTAGTTGACTATATGTTGGGGAGGCAAAAGGTGGTGCCTTGCCTTAGACACAGTAGCTAACATTCTAATGCCCCTACCACGTCAAAGGCATAATGCATGGGACTACCTTAAAACCTTTACTTATAAGGGAAGCTATGAGTTGAGTCCTCCCACCTTCAGTGGTTTCTTGAGATCAGCACTGGCCTGTTTCATGAGTTGGTTCAGCGTGTCCTGTACAAGATTCTCCCTGGACACAATCAGCACCAGATATGGGTTCACCGGGTCAATGGGCAGGAAGAGGCTCTGGAAGTTTCGGGCCTGCACCTCCTCAACTGCCAGCTGGAGAAAAAGGGGACAAAGCCTCTTAAAACATGTCTTCATGCGCATTAGGTAAAAGTTACTCAAGCAACTGGATAAAATTTGGAAACGGTCAGTGACCGGACGAAAAACAGCAGATGACAGTCACTGATGATGCTGTCTGAAACTTCTGACTGTTTCCAATTTTATCCAGTTGCTTGTCAAGTGAGTAACTATGACTTTGCGTGTCTTATTACCTGGATGTCTAACCTGGACACTGATGTCGTAGAATGCCACTACAGCAAACCCAAAGTCAAAAAAAGAATAAAAAAATTTAGTGAAGAATCTATTATTCGGTATACCAATTACTGGTGTTTATTCATTTGTTCAACCTTCCTGACACTAAATACATAACAGATTCCACAATGAAGTTTTTTTTGCCAGACTTTTTTTTCCATGCTCGCGTCAGTTTTGGGGTTTCCTGAGGACGTCATCCATTATACTTGATTCAACATGGGCTAAGTGACCAACATACAATTTTTCTTGGCCATGGAATGAAACCTGTGAAATCTTTACATAAGGTGCTATCTCAGCCTACCTGCATCTGAAGGAAGGCATCTGTTTGGAGCAGCTCTGTCTTAGCCTGAGCATCAAACACAAATGGGTAACTGCAGAAGTAGATGTCCTGCAGAGGAGCAACCAACAAGAAGAAATTTGGTTACTCTAAGGAGAAGTGAAGTCGACGTTCTTGGCTATGACAAATTGCAGACACAGATATGTTCAACTAGGTGGTATTCCAAGCTGAAGTTGAGAAAATGGAATTAAAATTCAAAATGTCAACTGACAGTAACACTGAACAGACAGACGAATGTTTCCATCTTCAACAAAGTTAAGAAAATGTTAATCACAAATTTGAATGGAAGTCACATGCAGAACAATGCACCAAATGTAGTGTACACACATGCAATGGGAAGAACATCTTTAAGCATTATTTTAGGTTTTATTTTAAAACACAACACATGTTCAAAACATTGTGTGTTACATGATGATACAAGTTAAAAATGGCAGAGCCTATATAAAAGAAACAACTTAATGATGGGCAGCATTTCTTCAAACTGAAATGAAACAAAGCAAATTACTGTCACGTTCGCAAGGATGTGAACACCAGAACAAAATGTTCTAATCCAACACAGAAGTGCATAAGTTATGACCGTAAACATCCAGTAACATGCAGTTCAAATCCCATTCAACTTGTAAGACAGAACATAGTAGCACAGTCGGGACAAGATTCATACCTCCTCTTGCCGACCTTCAGCATCCTGTTAGGAAAGGAAAGGTCAGCTTAGGTCAAGTAGTAAACTGAGGCTTACATATACAATGTCATGTACATTAACTCAAAACTATGTGTCTCTACATTGTATGTATATCATAGAAACACTTAAAAGTGTTGATGATATCATACATACAGGTAGGAAACAATTTCATTTTTCATTGCGGCTACTTTTCAACAACTTTAGAAGCAGAAAAACTGGATACTGTCAACCACATTAATAATGTTATGAGCAGTTGGAACTACTGGCTATAGACTTCACTTGAAAACCAGGTTGTTTCCAAACGATGTTAGGAAAATGGTCAATCTGTGTCATGCAGGTATGAACTTTCACCTGATGAGACGGTACATTGCAGGACTGTCTCCTCCAGATTTAAATCTTTTTCTGTCCCTCTTATTGTTTGGGAGACAATGTTGTTCATTTTTGTTGTTGATTAACCATTGTCCTGTGGGACCCCTATATATAGGGGTTGCACATTACAGAGCCTATATGTTGGTCCTGTACATACAGGTTGGGAGTATTATTCAGCTGAACGCAACACCGCAGCGAAACGCAACAGATACGGAAGTAACAATGCCACCATAGTGCAGAAAAAATCAAGGGAAAATGACCTAATTAAGAAATCAAATTTAATGAAATGAATTGCATAAAAACACCAGCAGGACAAGGTTAAATCTGTCGTTTTAAGGTTATGAAATGCATTTTCATCTATATCATGTCAGGAAGTTTGGATTTTTGGACAGATGGGGTGGAATTTCTGTCCCAGGACGGAGGGACGGGACCTGGAGACAGCCCTGGTACTATATATGAAATGACATTCTGTATGCTTACCCTGTTGTCACGGCACTCTCTAGCCTTACAAACAACAGATTACAGACACATACATGCAATCCACGCACCGCCGGGAGGTTGTTATAGCCTCGAGTTTGCTGTAGCCACATGAGATAGTCACGCTTGATGTCCACAGTGCCGTTGATCTCACTGATGTAGAAGTGCTCATGGGGTACTATGTCATGCTGGCTGTTTACCTGAAGGGGTATCGGCAATGAGATCAATGAAAATCATGTTGATGAAGGTTAGACATCCTGGTAAACAATACTAACATACAGTTCAAACTCTACTACTTGACAAATTAAGTGGCAATTTCTTAGTGACGCTAAAGAAGAGTGATGGATGTCACTCGAAACGTCCGGAAATAATATCCGAAATTTTAAAGTTTGAACTGTATGTTAGCATGTTGACTGTACATTCATCTGAAGGTTTGCCATTCTTACTGCACCCCAAGGGAGTGAAAAAATCTCTTATGACCATGTTACATGTGTAGTTGCCCTCACTGATAAAGCCACAGTATAAATTATAATTATCATAATATCACCATAAGTATTTGAATGTTTTTTTTACCAGATAACAAAGATGTGATGAATTTTCTTACCCTATTCAGCCTTTCCAACACCTTCAAAGAGTAATTCAGGTCACCTTGGAGAGAGACAGCCTGTTGAATTATAAGAACAGCATCCATTAGAATGTACTACAATGTATTTACAAACTTTAGGTTTACATCTGATTCTGAAAGCTTAGTCTAGTTCTATGTAGTGATATAAAATGTAAAGTGAATCAGTACATTTTATATCACTACATAGAACTACATGGTGTATGATATAGACTAAGCTTTTAAATATGCTCTGCTAAAAGATTTCTTGTTTCTATTCTTCACCAAACAGACCTACTAGAAGGCCTTAAAATTTTAATTGATTTCACTCTGGTCGGCTAACTTAAAGTTTGTGGCTTTCTTTCACACTTACTAAATGTACATTTACCATATGGTTTAGTCTGCACACTTGAAAATGGTGTCACGGCGAAACCAGTCCTGGTACTAGACTGAATAAAAGTTCTAAACGGGAACTATGCGGCTCCAGAAGTCTAACAGAGGGACAACTACAGTGTGAAAGATGTCGGTTAGCTTGAGGAATGAATCCACTCTACTTTATATTTTAGCTACAAATACAATTTATTTATACAGTTACACGGCTGAACTTTAACATCTTTGGTACTGCTGCACACGTACCTCTACAGTATCCACAGTCCTTAGTTTGGTGATGACCATCACAGCAATGTGCTTGTACGCATGCAGCAACCGGTGATACAGATCACGGTAAACCTCATGACTCAACCAGATTTCTAACAGGCAAGGAGAAAGAGATGGACATGTAAAACATGAGCATAATGTTTTAAAGATCTTTTGAGAAAGGCAGTCTTCAGGCATTTTGATAAACACATATTTATATTAATCATCATAATCATAATTGGCAAAAAACAAACCACATATCATTATAAGAAGATTACAGTACAAGGTGAGACACACCTGTTCCCCTATCCCATCCACATTATCAAGTGCTAATTTAACAAACACATTTCACAATAATTTTTTTTTTATTATACCTTACCTATAATTTTCCCTGCAGCCCCCTCCAATTTTGTCATGCGGCAGCCCAGATGTCCTGGTACTTCAACAAACTGTGCACATGTTCCTTGGTCAAAGAAATGCAGCAAAGGCAGGAGTAGGTAGAGTCTTAGGGCTTCTATATCAGGTGGGGATTGTGGTAAGGCCTTTAGCAGGGTTTCTGTCATACTTTTGTATATCTGCAACAAAAAGAACAAAGAGAACAAGTCTTAGAGTTTCACATGGAGCTTATAGAACTAAAATTTGACTTCATACCATGTAGAAAACACTGCAATTTCAATCATTGAAATCATTTTACAGTGTAAGTATTTTTTGCCATACACATTCTAGAGATACACAATGTCATTTGTAAGATATGCCAATTTGAAAATGAAATTGTATTATTATTTCTTTTTTACGAAACTATTTAAAGATAGATGATAATCATTGCCAACCAACTTATGGGGTGAAAATTCACATCATTGATACATAATTATGATGACAATTGCTGATCACAAATCAAATTATTCCAACCTTATTCCAATATTTGTACAGCTTTGTCTCTTCAACAATACCAAATACAATCAGAATGAATATTCAAGTTTAGAGGAGATTGTAGACTTCCTATCTGTTAACACCCTGTCACTGGTAAACATCTTGTAAACTAGCCCTGACAGAAAACTGACAGTCTTGATGTGATTGATTGAACAGGCCCTAGTCGTGGGTCTTTTGTTGTCAAATTTTCTTTACCTATTCATTTGGCTCTACTCCCAATGACACATTTCTTGATCTATTTCCATAAAACTGTACCTATATATATTATATAGTTAACACATACCATCTGCAATACATCTTTGTTTACGGTTTGCCCTAATCTGTAGAATGCTGCCCTTGCTTCACCTATGTCAACCCCTGGATTCCTGGAGTTACAGTAGAAATGGTTGCTGGAAGAAAAAAGTACAAAATTATAGTATAATAATCTCTTTAAAATCAAGATGCATAATAAAAATGATCCATAGTCACGAGCTTCAACCATTAAGACTATGTCAATGCCTTAACGTTTCCTCCATGGCTAAATTGAAATATTGGACTTCCACTGTTTTCTTAGACTAGTGAATTAAGACAGAAACCAGGACCAAAAGATAGAAAAAAAATTGCTGCTGCAGTACCAATATCAACCACAAGGAGGCCCCAAATCAACTACACTGTCGGGTTTACACCACCTACCAAATACTATCGCAACCTATCCAGCGGTTCCCATACAAATTGATTTGATTTTGATTTTGTTAGAATTGCAATACACATGGGACACAGGCAGCTATTGCTCACCAGGTGTCGTGACACACACATAATATACCCGTTTTGACACTTGGGTGGGGTGAGGAAAGTCGTGTAAAGTGCCTATCCCAAGGGCACAACATCAGGGGCGTCAGGGGATTCGAACCCGAGACCGCTGGGTTCTGGGCCGAAAACCCTGCTGTTACCCCACACAACCCCACGATACAGAGTCGGCTATACAGATTCTTACCTATGCAGGAAAGACCCATTGAGACATGCAGCAGAAGAGAAGACCTTGTGGATGTCCCTAGAGACGTCTGGAGACAGTTTGGCACCGGAGGGAATCTGGGACCACGTGTCGATGATCTCATTACTAAGGCAGAGGATCTGTCTGTGCTGGGGGGCTTCTCTGAAGTCCAATGGCTTAGGGGCACCCTAGAGTTTTCATAAAAGCTTGTTAGTAGGTTAAATTTTCGGCAAAATCAACTAATCCATAGAATTAAAAATTAAAAAAAAATCATAACATTTGTATCATTCACATTGACAACATAGCAGTAGACGGAAAAGCTGTATTAATTAAGTTTTATAAGGCTCATGATAAAGTGATGCTGCTAAAAACATTTATGTATTGCTCAAGTAGAAGGAACAATTCAGGTATTTTCATATTTGATGATTCTTAATGGTTGTGTGAAGTGTAAAAGGTCCTTCTCACATATAAGCAGTACATCCAATAAAAGGGACATTGATATTATAAGGCAAATATGACAAACCTGGAGTTTGCATGCTAAGGCAAAGGCCTGGTCTCCTCCTGCAGTGATGGACTGCACTACATAACACTGCTCTTCTTCTGTAAGAAAAAAAACAAGTCAAAGTTATCATATGAAAAAGCAGTCCGTTCAACCCTAGAAACAACAGGCCGGGAATTGTGGAACCATCAGCTTTATGTTGTATATAAACATTAACGAAGCCACCAAACTTACTGACAAAGAGTACTATAAGTGGACCCAATTAAGCTAAAACCGAACCCAAGTCAATAATCTGGAACAAAATTGCCTGCTGCATTTAAAAAAAAGCTGCTAGTGGGCCCCCAACCTACACGGCTTAATCTCCTTTGAAATAGCTCTCTACCACTAAAAAGTCATGGCCAACGTATGTCTAGAACATGAGATATCAAAACTGGAAGTTCCGCTGCAGTACCATGACCAGCCGGTAGCGGGCCCAAAATATAATCATAACAGATTTTATGAAGACCACATACCAAATCTTAAGACAATCCATCCAGGCATTCTCGTCAGTTATCATGTTCACACATAGACACACGCACCTGATAACATAACCTTCTTGGCAAAGGTAATGCGTTCAGACAGATACTGGTACTCACCTAGGCCACTGTTCCCTGCAAACGGCACAAATGGCCCCTCCACAGTTGTGGGACTGTTGCAGTTTTTGGTACCGTTGCTACCCAGCTGCCCATTTCCACCCAGTCCAAAGGAATAGAGTCTCCCTGTCGATCCAACATAGGCCATTGTGTGCATTCTGAAAAAAGAATATTCATGAGACTTTAGTCAATTCAGAAGAGCTGATGTAAACAAAAACTAGGATTTAATGTATATAGAATCATTCTAGAATTGCTATAAGAAGCAACTCAGAATGTTCAATTCTCTTGCAGTTGTCACTATGTCTGTTTGATATTAGTGTTTGTATACAATGCAGCTAACTTTCAGCTGATCATGAAAACTCAAAATCTGCTTCTGATAAGGGTAAACTAGAGCATGGTTAGTTTATAATGCAATCTTTATTGACACAACAAAAGTACAATGACTTTCATAAGGTCTACTACATCTATACATACATACATACATACATACATACATACATACATACATACATACAATACAAACAAACAAAGAAGGGCATACAAATGAGTTTGTTTACATGCAACCATATGGGATAGAGAAACATACTGAAATTGAACATGACGTATACTTATACATTTATTTGCTGGTTCTAATATCCAAACATTCTTTGATGTATATACCTATCTGTACACAGTTAGGATTATCACTTCCTAGAATGTAATTGAATCTATCAACAGAATGGAGCGTATTGAATTCACTTTATAAGAACTGTGACTAAGACTACAATCTAGGAACCAAACTGCTGTGGTGCTTATTACTTCACCAAATTGACAGAATATTTTCTATCCGTCTGTTTAAGGCCATTTTCCCCCTCACCTGCCACATGCCAGTTGTGTGACCTCTAACCCCATCAGTTCAAACACTTTCCTGGGGAGGGCTTCATGGTTGTTACTGTTGTGGCCCAGCTGGCCATAGCTGCCTGCTCCAAATGTTAGGACACCGCCATCGAGAGTCAGGACCGCCGTGTGTTCCTCTCCACACGAGATGTGCCTCACTTTCAGGGAACGCAGGGATTTTATGTGCGTTGGAAACTGGCGATCTGGAGTAGAAAAATGCAACAGGTTTTTGTACCACTAGTACTCAACAGACATATGATGGTGAAAAAAGGAAAGTCATCTGTTACAAGAGTTTGGAGACCTCATACTTCTATGAAATATTCAAATCCTTTGTAGATTTACTGTTTCATCTTGGCTGTTATTATGTCTGCAAAAACCGCGAAACCGAGAAACCTGCAAAAACCGCGAACATAAAACCACCCCGAATATTTCTGCATTTACAGTATCTGTGACAGGACCTCTCCTTGGTGCTGAACTATCATCAACTATTACATATCTGTGGCAGGACCTCTCCTTGGTACTGTACTGAATATCATCAACAATTTCATCAACAATTACCTGTCTGTGACTGGACCTCTCCTTGGCACTGAACTGAGTATCACCATCTTTTACCCGTCCATGACAGGACCTCTCCTTGGTACTGAACTATCACCAACATATCTGTGACAAGACCTCTCCTTGGTATTGAGCTGAGTATCAACTATTACCTTTCTGTGACATGACCTCTCCTTGGAACTGAACAGAGTATCACCATCTTTTACCCGAGTGAGACAAGACCTCTCCTTGGTACTGAACCGACTATTACCAACTATTACCTGTCTGTGACAGGACCTCTCCTTGGTACTGAACCGACTATTACCATCTTTTACCCGTCTGTGACAGGACCTCTCCTTGGTACTGAACCGACTATTACCAACTATTACCTGTCTGTGACAGGACCTCTCCTTGGTACTGAACCGACTATAACCAACTATTACCTGTCTGTGACAGGACCTCTCCTTGGTACTGAACCGACTATTACCAACTATTACCTGTCTGTGACAGGACCTCTCCTTGGTACTGAACTATCACCAACTATTAGCTTTCTGTGACAGGACCTCTCCTTGGTGCTGAACTATCATCAACTATTACATATCTGTGGCAGGACCTCTCCTTGGTACTGTACTGAATATCATCAACAATTTCATCAACAATTACCTGTCTGTGACTGGACCTCTCCTTGGCACTGAACTGAGTATCACCATCTTTTACCCGTCCATGACAGGACCTCTCCTTG
This sequence comes from Branchiostoma lanceolatum, assembly GCF_035083965.1. Lineage (NCBI taxonomy): Eukaryota > Metazoa > Chordata > Leptocardii > Amphioxiformes > Branchiostomatidae > Branchiostoma > Branchiostoma lanceolatum. The sequence continues at coordinate 16,129,673 of NC_089735.1, forward strand.
GTACTGAACTATCACCAACATATCTGTGACAAGACCTCTCCTTGGTATTGAGCTGAGTATCAACTATTACCTTTCTGTGACATGACCTCTCCTTGGTACTGAACAGAGTATCACCATCTTTTACCCGAGTGAGACAAGACCTCTCCTTGGTACTGAACCGACTATTACCAACTATTACCTGTCTGTGACAGGACCTCTCCTTGGTACTGAACCGACTATTACCATCTTTTACCCGTCTGTGACAGGACCTCTCCTTGGTACTGAACCGACTATTACCAACTATTACCTGTCTGTGACAGGACCTCTCCTTGGTACTGAACCGACTATAACCAACTATTACCTGTCTGTGACAGGACCTCTCCTTGGTACTGAACCGACTATTACCAACTATTACCTGTCTGTGACAGGACCTCTCCTTGGTACTGAACTATCACCAACTATTAGCTTTCTGTGACAAGACCTCTCCTTAGTACTGAACTGAGTATCACCATCTTTTACCCGTCTGTGACAGGACCTCTCCTTGGTACTGAGCTGAGTATCACCAAATATTTGTAATACCTGTCATCACCACCAACTATTACAAGTTTGTGACATTATAGGTCCTAAAGTTATGCTGACCACAAATATCTGGAGACATAACTAGACACACACCAAAAACAATACCTTCATTTTTCATAGAAGTAAAAATACAGCAAGGAAATTTTCAATGGAAAGAGAAAACAGGAAATTTCTTACCTGATGTGTCCCCAAGACCAAGCTGTCCAAATCTATGTAAGATATACAAACATGGAGCTACATTTGTAACAGTACAGATTCTATAATACCAATAGGTGATAAACTGCATGCATGAAGTAAAATACAAAACGTTTTCAGAATACAAGTCATAAAGTGTCACCATGCCAAGACAACAAATACCATGCATACATACTAAACAGGCATTCAAGGCCAAAAAAGTAAACTTTATGGATGACATTAGCGCACTGTGTGCAGTTGCCAACTTGGTAAGTGATACCAGTCTACCACACTAGTGTCACTTAGTCTTCTTAAATACAGGAATGAAATGCTTATTACCTCACAGTGATACCATGTTTTGTCGCTTAAATTCTTGTTACAATGTATATGGTGTCTATTTTGAAAATTTAGGCATCTTTTTACCCATGTTACTTTTTGCCCTTTGCATTTCAAAATTTGCAGTCTGTAGAGGATGTCATCAATAGAATTTACTTGCTGTGGCCTAATATTAAAAAAAAAAACATTCTTAACACTTTTTTATCATCATCATCATGAGGCACCCCTGTATAGCCCCATCAGGGGCAAAGTAGGGGGGGAGTTGAGGACTGAAACATCTCATACTCATAGTATCAAAGCTGACTTACGTGTTCCTGCCAAACCCAAACACGGCCCCAGACTTGGACAGGACGAAGCTGTGAGAGCCCCCTGCTACAATCTGGCAGAAGGGGATGCCGGTCAGGGTGGTCAGCTCCTGAGGTTTGGACTGGTTCTTTGTGGAGCCGATGCCCAGCTGGCCGTGGGAGTTGTTTCCCCACGAAAACACTCGACCATCTAGTAGTAAGAGATGAGGCATAACGGAAAGTTAAAAATAGATATATAGAGGTCTCTACAGTCTCATGCATGAGACATCATCAAACAGGGAAACACAGACAACACAGTACCTTAAACAGGGACAGGGGGCATCACTATCTCAAGCCTGTATATTATGACTGTCTCTTGTCACGTGATAATCCACGTCAGTCACATAAAAAGAGAACTCCAAGATGAGATCTGGCTTTACCGGGTTGATGAGAGCTCCCCAGAGTAGCAAACTTGTGTATGGTGTTTAAATATTTGTCAAAGGGAGAACTTGTTACTAATGACAGGAAGTTGTCATAGTGTCAGACCAATAGATCTGCTGTCACTGAAGGTGGTGAATACAAACACACCACCAGGCAGCACCAACCTTCAGCTTGTACGTACGTTATTAACCCTTGAACACAACATTATAAGTACATGCATGTTATAAACAGGCGTAGATAAAATTCACTGCATGGACTGACACAACTATACTAAACACATTTTTATAGCTTACCATTGGACAGAGCCAGGGAGTGTTTGCCTCCACAAGCCACCTGCACTATATGAAAGCTGGACAATTCTTTCACCATCCTGTCAAGAGAGAAAACAATGCAATCAGAAACTCATCAGAGCAAAAAGCATGTACCAAAACCATACAAATACACTGGACGAACCATGTATGTTGCAGGGTAGAGAGCCTGATCTGGTAGAATCGCTGATTGGGATCTCTACCGGTAGAATTGCCGATTCTGCTGGTAGAGATCCTGATCGGGGTCTCTGTCAACAGAAACTCAGATCAGGATCTCTACTCTACTCTGACATATGTAAAGAATACAGACATGTACGAGCACTAGTAGTAGGTACAGCCGTTGTAGAGATAGATGTCTAGAGCAGTGGCATGCATGATGTATCAGTGAATAGCCAAAGAAAAAAGTGCCAAAGAAAAAAGGGGCACACAATAAAGTCAAAGGCTAAAGGAGGAAGGCATGGGACGAAAGATATTCTAAAAATTGAAAACAAAAACAATCTTATTTATTTCCTTTTTCTATCCTGACTCCACACTCTTTCAGTTGTTCAGTTGATCTGAAAAAAATGTTAATTAAGAAAATGGTCTTTTGAAAACATAATTTAGTTCAAACTACTAAACTACATGTAAACACAATGCTCTTTGTAGACCAATCAGAACATTTTTAACTGAGTCATCAAAACTGGATGTCATTCCCATCATGCTCCTCACCTGGGTTCAGAACTATGATTGACCTCTAGGTCAGGATCATCATCAGTTTCTCCCCTAAACACAGCCACAGGTGAAACCACATGGGAAATTATAGTTTTATAAATCTGATTAAGGAATCGAAAACAACATAATTGGTCCTTTAATATAGAGTAGATGTTGACAACGATCACCATGGGCTTAAAGAACACAAAGATTAACTGTGCATAATATATATAGTTCAGTAGTTGAGGCAAAAAGACAGAGAAAGAGAGAGACAAACAGAGAAAATAAGAGATTACCATATAGAGCTGACAGCAGTGCAGAATTTGTTTTTGCCTACAATTTACAAATGCATGTTTGGCTATAGCTAGCATCTCAATGGCAGAAAACAAGCCAACATAAAGAATATTCAAACTGCAGACTAATTTCCACTACAACTAATTCAATTGACCTAGGAACCAGGCAACTCAGTTTAGGCTATTAGCTAGCAGGGTGTCAGGGTGTCTTTTGGAAAGAAAACAAAGAAATCAGATGCCTGCCTTCAGCAGGGGATGCCCAGAGGATGCCCTGTTTCCCTGTTAATTAAATACACATGTACACAATATACATGTGTTCCCTCTACACACTCTGCCACTGCTGTTTTTTCCTCATACCAGACATTGGGACAGCATGTAAATTGATTGACATGCAAAGCTATCAGGTAATTGTTAATTCATAGAGCCCATTGGGAAAGTCTGTTTCCACCATTTTGCACAACACCCCCAACCCCACCCCACCCCAACCCCATTTTTTTCCTTATACCAAACACTGGAACAGCACAAGGGAACAGCATGTACATCGATTGATTGACATGCAAAGCTACCAGGTAATTGTTAATCCATAGAGCCCACTGGGGAAGTCTGGTTTCACTGTTCTGCCCCCCCTCCCCACATTTGGTTGAAGCAAATCCTACCTAAAAGCCTGCGGCCAACAACTAACACACCCACCTGGGCCTTCTTGTGTTGTTACTCTCTCCCTCATTGAGTGTGCGTCCAAGCTGACCACAGTCGTCGTACCCCCAGGAGAAGACCTGGTACTTGTCGTTGACCACCAGGTTGTGATAGTCTCCACATGCTACCTGCTGTATGCTCTGGGTATCCAGGGCTGTTATCACAGCTACAAATGTGTAAAGAGGAATAGGGCTTAAATACTGACATAACTGACATACACATTGCATGTTCAACACAGGGCTGTCTCCGGGACCCGTCCCTCCATCCTGGTACGGAAATTTGCTTGTTAGGACAGAAAAATTTCACCCTTTCCTTACCAAAATCTGAACTAAAGTATGAAATTGAAGAAAATATATCTTTATAAGCTTAAAATGATTAATTTAACAACGAAAACACTCCCAAACAATGAGTGGGACAGAAAAAAAATTTCAAGCTGGAGACAGTACTGGTTCAACATCAATAGGGCTTGACCCCCCACCTCCTTGGGCTTGACATACTACTACTAGAGCAGAGTATTTCTAGGAAAAAAATGAGGGGAGGGGGGCTTTGCTAGGGAGCAGAGCGACCAAACTAGAGGATGGTGTGAAAGGGAGTTTCTGAAGAATATTACATCATCTCACATCTTCATTATTTATTTGAAAAACTAGTTGTAAATATTTTAAAGCCATTAGGATCTTTGCTTGAAACCTTAACATTTGAAAGTCACTCATAATATGAGTCATATCTCTAATCTATGCAGGACTGTCTCCAGGACCCATCCCTCTGTCCCGGGACAGGAGTTTGCTTTTTGGGATGGAAACAAATTTCACGAAGTTCTTCCAAAAACCTTAAGAAATGAAAACACATCTTCGCAAGCTTAAAGTGACAGATTTCAACAAGGAAAATTTGCAACAGTGCCTTTGCAATACCCCCACCAAGTTGAAAGCTGGAGACAGAGCTGTATATATGTCAAGAAGACATGACAAACACAGCTGGCATACCAAAGAATGTTCCGGATACTTCGGAACCATCTAGACTTTAATCAACATCACGCTCCTGTATCTACTCTAACCTCTCAAATAGAAGTACCCCCTGGAATATAAGTACCCCCCGGAAAAATCTTCAAAATCTAATAAAAGTACCCCCTGGAATAAAAGTACCCCCCAGAAAATGTCAAAATTGATGTGTAAGCTATGTCTATGTTACTAATACGTGTTCTCATGGTATATGTGTGCATCTTTGACACTGTTATTTGCAATTAGGGATATCAATGGACAGCAGATAAAGCCAAAAATGTTGGAAAAATCTACCTGCAATTTGATAAATCTAAGAGACTTTCTTACCTGGCTGAATAAATCTACTCTATACTCTACTCTACATACTATATACTTAGTATATAGTCAGTTGTTGACACAAAAACTCTGAATATTACAAGTTTAAAAAGAATAAAAAGTTTAAAAAGAAAATTGAAGAAAAAAATAGTAAAAACTTTTCAGCTTAGAAAATTCACAATGTAGTTAAAACAGCAAAACAATAACTTAATTTTGCCCGTAGAAATAATTGAAATATTCGCTGGAATACGATCCTTGAATTATTAAACTGCAATGTTTACCAATGTAGCTAGGTGGCGTTGTCATTCTCTCGCGCGGTATCGCGAGATTTAGCGGGGTTTGGACAGAAACAGTCGCCATCTTGTTTGTTTACTCGTATCCTCGCCGAGCGCTGCCGTATTTTCGGACAGATTTTTGCGTTTCAGACACATCAAAACAAGTTGACTATGGGTACAAAAGAATGAAAAAGTATTGGTTACTCATTGTTTTATTTGGTTGGACGGCGATTTCCGAGATTCAATTGAAAATTTGGCGTATTTTCTGAGAGTGATAGCGCGCGCGTGTGTGTGCGTGTGTGGTACCGGTGACTGTGAGTTAGCGCTCGAGCTTCCTCGGCCCAAGTTTTTCTACAAATTGTCGCAAAAGTTCTCAAGCTCAAAATCTAGGTTGCACACGGCGCTACCAGGAGTTAGAGTTGTGCCGGGTATTTTGAGTACTGCACCAACATTTATCCCAATTCCCTGATCATGATTTAAAAAAAATAATAAACGTACCGTCTAAAATAAGAACGTACCGGGCGGACTTTGAGGCGAAAAAAAATAAACGTACCGGTACGTTTATTTGAGAGGTGAGAGTACTTATCTGCTAAAAATAGTGTCTGGTGGCGCACTTGACATCTAACTAAGTAAACTGTCTGAAATACTAGCCTCCATAGCAGGCACTACGAGTCTGGCTTTTTTTTGATGACATCAATTCTATTGCAATCAGTTTCTATATTGCACTCTTGAGTTTGTTGTTGCAAGCCTCTGTATGCACAATATTATAAGGACCTGCTAGATTTCAGTACCATGAAAGCAAGAGAGGACTAAATATGAGCCCCTATTAATATTTACGCTATGGAGGCTGGCAACAATGAACCATGTGCAATAGAAACAGAGTGCCATAAAATTGATATCGATATGGTATCAGAAAAAAAAGCCAGACTCGTAGAGCTTGCTACTTAAGAAGGCTACTGTAACGTGACCCTGGCCAGTGGTTCTTACTTGGCCTCTTGTGCCCCTTGTCCTGTCCTAGTTGTCCGTAGTCATTGGAGCCACAGGTGTAGACTGTCCCTTCAGTCAGCACAAACACGGTGTGCTGCCGTCCACAGCTTACTTCCCTGGAAAGTGAAAGTGATATCAATTCAGTTCATATTATAGCTCGCTCACTGAATATTCCACTGGTCGTGACAGAGAAGACAGAATGCTATGTAAAATATTGACAGGTTGCATTTGATTGTACCAAGAAGTTCTTTTCAACATTAGTACCATGAACAGTTGACCACAGCTTAACGTCCCGTCCTAAGGACTGCAACCCTTTCCGGTAGCGTGCATGTCGGGTGAGCAACACAGTCAGGATAGTACTCACGGCTTCTAGTTCCAGAGGCAGGGCCACTATTATTATTAAATCACTGGACTATGCACGCTATCTGGAGAGGGTTCCAATAAGCTTGAGCGTGATGTGTGAACTGCATATCTACACGTACTTCAGACTTAGAGTTCGAGTAAAGAGCATTACTAACAGATGAAACACCATGAGTCTTGTGTATGCCCTGAAATATCTTCTTCCAATATTTTTCCAATATGGCCTCTAAGTTAATATATGGACGAATTCCTATTACTCAAAACACAATTACACCACCTACAAGACAATCAAGGCACAGATTAAAGTTTAAATCTCTTTAGAATTAGAGATGGTTGAAACAAATCACAAAGTCAAATTTAGTCTTAAGTCGAATGTGAAAGTGTATTCTAATCTCAAAGGTCTACTTTTGGTCTAGCTCATTTTATCATAAATGGCAAGCTTGAAAGTTATGGCGTAATTAATTAGGTAATAATTACCTCATTGCCTTTGTCGCCCCAAATGGCTGCTCCTTCGGTGCCAGGATGACATCTTCCTCGATACCTCCCAGACCGAGCTCTCCATTCCTCGCTGCACCCCAACAAAACATCGTAGCCACTGCCATGCTATCTCTGACTTCTCTCTTTTTAACGTCTTTGGTACAGTAGTCTTCTGTATGTTCACCCTCTGGACTAGCTTTACCTACAGCCTTGTGATCATTTGTTGTACCAAGCTGAATCCCGAGGTACCTGATGTCCTTGCTGTCCCTTGCCCTGGCTGTGTTAGTTGTACTTTCTTCCGCAGACTTTCTTCCACGTCCTTTTCTTCTAGTGATGTTCTGTCTGTCGTCTGCTGAACTGTCGTTCAAACCGCTCGTTCTAGTGTCAATGCTGGATGCCGTAGAAGGATCGTCTTCGGATATGTCCTCGTTTTGCTGTATTCGTTGCCTGGGTCTGATGATAGTCTCCCTGCCACCACTGGGAACTGTCTCTCGGTCTTCTACAATATCTTCGTTCAGACCAGAAGCGAGCACTCGCAACAGGTTCTCTCTGCCGACATACCGACGCAGGACGTCATACGCCAACGTGCATATTATCGCGGCAATCACGAGGAAGGTGTACAGGGCATACGAGAAGAGAAAGCATAAGAACCTGTACACACTTCGGCCATCTGTAACACTAGGTCGTACCATGCAGTAATACACTACACAATAAATGTATGTTTATAAGGAATCAAAGCAACAACAGTATATTACACAACAGATTTGCCAGGGATCCTCAAATAGAAAATTATGGACTCAGCTTTCCTATAAAGATTGCAAAAACTTTCAACTCTTGCTCTGTCAAAACACAAGTCGACTTTGAACTGAACCTTTAACACAACACTAACCAAATGTCGTCTGCACAAGAAGCTCAGGCAGTGCAACTTGCAAGATGCTCTGACTGAGCTGAATATAGAGTTAAAGTTTACGCAGCTGGGTAGCTGTTTATGCTTGTGCTCGTCCTGAATGTTCTAGAATCGTCTGCCAGCTCACTGTCATCACCCGATGATGCACAGATACGCGCAAGGGGCATTCAGCAAAGCAGAAACTTGCCAAAAATTATTTCTCAGCCAACAGTTGGGTCTCGTCTTGAGAAATTATGTCATGCTGTGCATCAGTGCGCTGTCAAAACTTCTCAAATCATTCCTTTTCAACAAGACCACACCACTTCCACAAGTCCTCCCGATGTAGGCAGGACTTTAAGGCATCCAGTGGCGCTGAATTGGTCACTTGTCACGTTACTTCCAGCTAATTATGACATTTTGTCCAGAATGTTCTAAAGGTCCGTTCCTGCAGCTATGGCGGGCACGGGGAAAGAAAACATTTGTGTTGACGTCACAGATACCGTGCTCTTTCTCGTTCCCAAGTTTCTCAGTGACAATTTTGGGAACGAGACTAAATAGTACGCATGAAATTCTTACGTCAGGGGATTCCCCTCCACACCCGGAAATCCCAGTTTGTCACGATTTCGGAGGGTTGGCCATGGAAAGTCCCGAAAATCATCAGGATTCGAGCGTGCGTAGAGGACTTCTGAATATAGACTGTTTCTATTTCCGTTTCTGTAGGAACTAAGGTTCTTTTAGATGACGAAATTCTGCTTTTATACGATCGCTTTAGGACGTTTCTACGCTGTTTAAAGTTGCGTACCCGTGGCGTTTGTTTCGTCTTTACAGATGTTGGGATCATTTGCGCACTTACGTTAAAATTAACCCAAACCAGTCCGACCATTTTACAGTCGTCGTTTCCTCCAAGAACGCCATACTCTAGGTTTCAGGTGAGTTGTGTAAGGTTTCGTAGCGTTAGAATGTATAGATTTGACACATTTCAAGTACATGTACATGTATATGATTATGATTAACTGTTAATATGAAGATAAATTGTGGCTAGATGATCACATTCCGAAGGTGATTATGTTATATCGAGAAATTGATTAGACTAAAAATTTAACAGTTCCTTATTAATGAAGACGTTTGCCATGAGTTTGTATATATACTCTACACATACTCAGTGATCTGTGTAAACATGAATGTGGGAACTTGTTCAAAATCTAATAATTCTTTATGATATGTAAAAAACTGTTGACTGTGATATGATCTAAGTTGACCATATTAAGTTTGGACAAAAATCAAGACGCAAAGAAGTTACTCAGCAGCTGCATTGTACTAGAGCAGGATTGTATTCTTTGTTATGTTTAACGTTGGTAGTTAGTATTGTAGAATCAGTTTCTGTTCAGTAATTATAGAGTCTAATGTCTTTCAAATATGGTACTACTTTTGAAATATAGTTTTGACATTTTCACAATTAGGTTTGGACAAATTATCATATTTTCTGTTATGTTATGATACCATGACTCGCTCAGTTATGACTAGGTTGGGTCAAAATTATAGTGTCATTTAGTCGTTAGCTAATGTGTATTTAAACATCATCAACATACTATGGAAATCTACAAATTTAAGATTAGATACAACATTTATTGATGTTATGCCCTTGATATCAATTGACCAGTCGAAAATCAAAAATTTTTCACCTTTTTCCTTTTCATTTGTGAACACCAGAAAAGTCAGGACAAAGCTGTTTGTATCTGACTTTACTTTAGTCAAAGTAAAGAAAGGAAGTAAAGTTTTCTCGGTGAAGTTGTCTTAATCTAATGGTGAGAAGTCAGCGGAATACGGACAACATGGCAGAATCACAGACAACTGTCGCCCCAGAGCAAGTCAAGGTAAGATGTTCTACTATTAAGTTTTGACATCAAAAATTGAGAATGTGCATTACGAATTGTTAAAGTAAATAACTTGAATTTCTAGGAATTAGAGTTTAGTTTGTCAAAGATACTGACATAAGCTTAAAACGCATAAGTGCAAAATTCATGTACAAAATGTTTGATACACTATCATTGGGTTAACTAAAAGAATCAGCAATTTGTGCATTAATTTTGTAGATTACAGTATGAGCATGACACACAAAAGGCAATCCAATGAAAAAGATAGTTTTTCTGACATGTAATTTTAACTATTCAGGTTTGTTTACTGTGATGTAATCTCTAGAGATGTCATTTTTTCAGTTTCTCCAATCTACATTTATGAATTATATCATACTAGATTAATAATTGTTTGTTGCGCCTGTTACAGGAGGTAATAAAATTAGCCAAACAACTTCAGAGTGAGAACAGTCAGCTGAAGGAACAGCAGAAGAACACGATGTCACAGGTGGAGCAGTTAGTTCTTATCTTACACGAAGCTCAACAGGAGACCAAGAGATACAAAACCAGAGCAAACCAGTACGAACTGTTACTGAAGAGAGCACAAGACAGGTCAGATATTCATGTTGGAATAGATGAATTTGAACCACACAAATGTCATAGGGGATATTTTGCTCACAAACTGTCTATGTCATCACGAATGACTCCGTAAATAATAGAACCCATTCAATTGACATTCCCCGAATCCGGAGGAAACACTGGTGTTTGATTGCAATCTGACAGATTTACGACAAATAAGTAAAAGATAAGCCATTTTGAACTGAATTTGATGCAAGTTAGGAATGGGAATACTTCCAAATAGCCACCAACATTGTATAGAAATGTTTTAAGGCCTGTATGTGGGCGCTGGGCTGCCCGCGGGAACTGAATGCAAACGAGAGGCCGGACTCTGTGATCATGACACCGATCAGGGTTCAGGAAATGTTGTTCGAATGTGTTCTATTCTTTATGGTTGTGCACAATGACATAGACATTTTTGGACTTGGAGCAAAATGGGAGATACATCAGTGCTTCTTTGACGGAAGCAGAGATCTCAGCCTTTCATGATCATGACTCCAGAATCATCTTTTGAGAATTATTCATTGTGCAACAACGCATGTCACCTTTACAAAGCATTAATTGATTGATCTATTGATTGATCAATTGATTGGATAGTGTATGTTATTTTGCATTGAACTCAAGTTCCTAGTAATAAAAAGATTTTTCAGGGTAGTGAGTGTAGTTACCCCAGTAGCAATCCAATGGCAGTCCCTGGCTATTAAAAACCACACCTCGGATTCAAAATTTTGTTATCGTTTTACATTGATACAGGGCTGTCTCCATGCCAGGGCCCATCCCTCCGTTCCAGGATGGGTATGTGCTTGTTGGGACAGAAAAAAAAATACACCGCATCCATCAAAATAATCTGAACTTCATGACTATAGATTGAGGAAAATGAATTTTTGTAGGATTAAAATGACATATTTAACAATGAAAATCAACAACATGCATATGGGCACCCAAACAATGAGTGAGATGGAAAAAAAATTAAAGCTGGAGGAGACAGCCCTGCAATACCCAAGTTAAGCCTTCCAACCAAGTTTGAAGTATGGTTATTAATTACTTCCAACTCTTTCTGTCCTCCTCAGATTTGGTAAGATGTCTGGGAAGAAGCTGGAGAGTCTTATGAGTGCACCAGGTGTGTCTAAAGAAGTGTTTGATGACCTGGTCAGGCAAAACGCTCAGTTGAAACGACATTTGGAGCAAACCTTGAAGGACAGAGGACAAGATATGAGAAATTTCATGGTGAGTTGAGATAATGTAGTTTTTACATTGTAACCTTTTTCCAAATTTGTGTTGCAAAGTTTTATGTAGTTTGACATATACTAACATAATTTCACCAGATAGAGGTCATAATTCTACCACCCTGAAAACATATGTCCAAACAGATCTCCAACCCAACTAAATGTCCCCCAGTCTAATGCACTCCTGTATAATCTAAATAAAGAATGATACATTTGTACTCCTGTAAACAAAGGTTCAAACAAATCAAACAAAAACTGTGCATATCCGGGGAATGCTGCACTATAGAGATCTCTCAAACCCACTGTTTTTCGAAGTGGCAGATTTATGTATCCCGGCGGGTTAATGTTAATAGGGATTGCAATTTTTTTGTAATTTTCAACAGCTAGTTTTTGAAAAAGAAATATTTAGTGTTGTCACATACTTGGACAGGAAGAAACACTAGCGCTTCTGCAATGTTTGAACCCAATGTTCTGTAATCACAGAAAGGAATGTTGTTGATCAGATCGTCACCATTAGTGCCAGTGTACTTCATTCACCACACCATAGCCCCTGGGGGTGTACGCTCCCTTTCATTATCTGATAAGCCATAACTTAAAATAGTATGATCTCACCCTCACCATTGTCTTTTACTTTGGCCTACGTTCAGCTGAAAGTTCATTGACTTTTCAAGGAAACATTGTCAAGTTTTATTCTATCTACTAGATGATTTTTGTCAGTTATGACTATTGGAATCTTAAATGTTTTTGTCTGTAACATAATGAAACCACAGATTCAATTACTTGAAAGGGATGCAATGCATAATTGGCAAAGGATGCATTGTATTTAATTGGGAAAGTAAATGAGCACATATTTTAGTCAAAAAATATACTTATTACAATACAAGAATAATGCAAAATCAGCCACTGCAGTTCAATAAAGCGGCTAGGGGGCCCAAACTTACATGACTTATATAATTACTCTCCCTCCCAAGAACTATCGACCACTAAAACATCATGACCACAGCATGTTCTGATCATGACCCCGAGATATCAAAACCACAAGCTCTGCTGCAGTACCATAACAAACTGTGAGGGGGCCAAAAATCTAATCCTTTTGTTGTCTCATGAAGACCTTTACCCACATATAGTAAATACCGGTAGTCAATCCTCCCAGGTATTCTTGTGTTATCGTGTTCACGTACACATACACACACACACACACACACACACACACACACACACACACACACACACACACACTTACTAGATAGATGCAACACTGTATTGATACTTGATATTATGATAAGTGTATTTTTGAATGATGCAGGTTGGCCAAATCCAAGTAAACAATTTGAATTAAACCTCTCATAAAATGTAACACCAGCACCATTTTTTCCAGTCTGCCCAGAACAGCGATGACCTGCTGAAGTCAGTGAAAGAACAGTTAGAGCAGAAAGATGAGGAGATAAAGATGATGAAGGAGGCCATCAGGGATGCCAGCAACAGTGATGGGAAGGTGCAGGCTGAACACCTGTTAGATAAGGTACTAACAAGTAGTGTTGACATTTTGGTTACATTGATGATTGAACTATACATCTTGTGTATAAAAGGTCACATGTAGATGTATTCTTATTAGTAGGTAATACTGTAAATGCAGAAGTGTTTGTGGGGATTTGATTCCGAGGTAGGGAGAAAATGGAGTGTTCATGATGGTTTTGAGTTTACGTTTGAAATAATAGTAGTGCTACAGTCACACAATGGAATGGCTTTTTGCGCTGGATTTAAGTTTGCGGTAAAGAGTCCACCGCAAAAACTATGAACATAAAACCACCGCAAACATTTCTGCATTTACAGTATACTGTACTTGACTGCTGCATGGAACTGCACATCAACCTTGATGGAAGTCTAACTCTAACTTTACTAGCAGTTACCAGGCAGTGTAAGAAACGTGTTTGTTTTGAGCCCAGGTTACGCATATCCGAACATGGCCTCCCGACCTTCCCCAAAACAACTGTTGGGAGTGGTTCAGGTCAGCTATTTTGGTTGGCTGGTATTCGGCTGCGCCAATCAAATGTTTTGAAGTTTTTAAAACAGGTTTTTAAAACAGGTCTGGAATGGGTTGGCTGGTGGTTGGGAGTAAGTCAGAAGTAATCAGGGTGTGTTTGAGAGTCAAATTTGACTCTTAATCTTACACTGGTCAGACTACTCCCGACCTACCGCCAACCTTTGTTGGCTATTGGCCGGGAACCATGTTAATTCTTTTTGTTCAGCTGTGTGTAACCAGGGCTTTACATAATTCATTTGGTCTGTACCTTATTACACGTATATCCAACTTTGATGTTCAGTTCCTTGTTGTTGTTTTGTGTCAGGTTCATGCCCTTCAGAAGTCGGATCAGATTAAGTCGACGTGGCTGGACCTGTTCAGGTTGGAGAATGAGAAACTACAGAAGGATGTTCTGAGCATGAGCAATGAGCTGAAGCAAGAGAAACATTCCTTATTACAGCAGGAGAAGGCCAACCACGTGGACGGCAGGTTACAGAGGGTAAGGATGATGTCTTTGATTGGGGCTGTACGTTTCCAGGACCATCCCTCCGTGCCAGGATGGAAATTTGCTTCTTGAGACAGAAAAAAAGTCATCCCGTCCGTCAAAAAAGTCTGAGACATGAAATTGATGAAAAATGTATTTTTTCAAGCATGAAAGAACAGATTTAGGAACAATACATGGGCTCCCAAACAACAAGGTTAAGTGGGACAAAAGTAATTCTAAGCAGAAGACAGCCCTGGTCTTGATGATCTGCGGGAAGGAGGTTCACCTCTGATGGGGTATTGTTTTTGGTTGTCTGTGTGTTCATATCAATAACTCAAGATCCTTTTGATGAATTGTTATGAATTTTAGTTATTGTCTGGAGTTATTGAGGTCCTGAAAAAACATTGCAATTTTGGACCCCCTAACAATATTTTCAGGTACTGAGGCATTGCAGGCTGACACCCCCTTCCTGAATGTAGTATGGTATAGTCCATAGGCAGCCAAGTCAATGACCTCAAGTTGAGACACCTGGGTAATAAGGCTAGAGCTATGCCATTAAGAAATTCACAAAAACTAAATATTCCACGAAGGTATGAGATCTTTGATTTCTATGTTTAATTCAAGTTACTCACACAGGCACTTTTCCGGCAAAATTTGAAGATTTTTGATAACAGTCTCATTGCCTTGTAATCACATGTTGCCTTAGGTTTTGAAATTGGAAAGCTTTGACCATGATGCTTCGCTGTGTTGTTGCCATGCAGGGAAGTAGAGATATCCACCAGCAAATCAAGGACCTTGAAAGAACCCTACAGGTTCAGAAGCAGAAGTATGAAGCTCAGATCTTTCAGCTGACTCAACAATTGCACAGTGAGGGTCATCTCAGACAACAAGCAGGGGGCTCAACACAGGTGAGATAGGTCCACGTTCTTATACCATTTGGGAGATCTCAATCTTATTTCATGTATCATTTCACTCAAGTTTTTGTTTAACCTTCTATAAGTATATACCCACCTGAGGTAGCCTTTTGACACTACAATCATTATTGTATTGGTCATGGAGTTAAGCAGCATTGACAAGGTTAAGGACCCAAATGTGGTGGATCGTTGATTATCTATGAAATTTTAATAAACTGTTGAATCAATGAGAGGTTTAAGGACTGCTAACAATCAACAAAATGATGTTGGACATTCTAAATGGTTCACTTTATATACAACCGTTACAGTAACTGTAAATGCATTTAAGGTCTTGGGGTTTTTATTTTGCGATAGAGAGAAAATGGACTGTTCACGATAGTTTTAAGTTTGCGTTTGAAATAATAGTAGCATTAAATAAACAGTCATAGGTGGGTGAAAATTTTTGCGGTGGTTTTAAATTCGCGCTGAGAGTTCACCGCGAAAACCATGAACATAAAAGTTAAAACCACCACGAACATTTTTGCATTCTGCAGTATTGGAGAATTCCACTGTTTTGACAAAAATAGCAGGGCAAAGTCTGAAATAATCCTAGACGCTATTGATCTTAACACTTTTAAATGATGAACATCTTTTAAGTCTAACTTCTTTGTTTTACAAAATTAGGGCCAGTTTGGCAGCTCACAAGGAGACATCCAGGCCCTTCAAAGGAAGGTGGATGATCTGAAGAGTGAGCTCCAGCGTGCCGTGGACGAGAACGCAGCCATCAGCGCACAGTCCGCCTGCTATAAGGAGGACTTTGAGGCTGAGCAGCAGGAGAGGAACAACCAGAAGACCGACTATGAAGCAAAACTCAAGCAGATGCAGGAGTACATCAACAAACTCAGTAGTGAGGTAGGCAATATCTAGTCAACAGGCTACTGTAATTCTTGTTTCTTTCACTGAAACTCTAAGTTCACTGTTTTCACTGTCACCTCTGGACCGTGAACTTATCATCACAGTAAAAAACCTATTTATGATTCCTTCACACATCCTTTCTGTGAATCACTTGCTACCACCGTGAAGTTAAAGTTCAGTGAAAATGTCCCTTTTTCTTTCATTGTGAAATTTTGCCACCGTGAACTTGAAGTGAATTACAGTATTAGCTAGCAGGGCGTCTTCTGAACACCCTACACTATAGACACTAAGAAAACAAAGAAATTAGATGCCCTCCTTTTGCAGGGGACATCCAAAGGACACCCTTTTTCCCTGGTACTTACATACACAGTCATTGTGTATCACACACACACTGCAACTGTTGTTTTTTCCTCATACCAGACACTAAGCTACACTGTAATTGTTAGACCATAGAGCCCATTGGGGAAGTCTGGTCCCCCCCCCCCCCCCCCATTTTTGGATGCCTTATGTAACGATCTTAGCCTGACATCTAGTCAATGAAATCAAAATGATTATAATAAGCATGTTATAGCATGGTGATTTTTTAGATCATGGATTTTTTATTCTAGTCTCAAAATATACCTTGACATTAGCGTATCTCCCTACTGTATCCTTTTATAAACTGCTCTTAATTTGTGATTAATTCAAAGTGTTTTAGATAGCATTCAATGTATTCTTAATGTGTTGTGAGCGATATTCAGGGACCATGCTAGTCTGTTCAGCAGTGTTTGCCGAACAAAACCGTCATTAGTTACTGTATAAAAGTTTAGATGAATTTCAGGCTTTTTCTATCATTTAATATTTATTGTAAATGTCTAGTTTATTTGCACAAATGATCGTCATATTGATGATATTTTTTCTTAATAATATCATCCCTAGTGTGAGAGTTTAAACAGCATGCTGTCACGGGAGAGATTTGAGAAGAATCAGTTCAAGAAACAGATTGAGAAACAAATTGAGGTGAGTGAAAAAAGTATCATTTTTATTTTTACGTCCTTTTTTTATATTTTTCTGTAAAATATAGTTCCCACACCCCAAACAGCTTCCATTGAAACTGAAAATTCTTCTTTTAGCTTTAACAGATGCCTGATGATTCTTGTATTCAAGAGTAAAGACAAGATGCTCAACTCTAGTCATAATTGTTGTTTCAGACTTTCCAGATGAACCCAGCTGCAGCCCTGTATGGGATGGGATGTAACCGTCAGGTTAACCTTGCTATGCCCAACCCTGTGAGTATCTGCGTTTAACTACAAAATTTCCTTCATATGGTCCGATGGTTCCCAGTCTTGCCATATGCATGACCGAAAGGTCAAGCCTCAAGAGTTCTAATCTCATTCTACCCGTAGGCAGTTTGAATCCCAATTTTTTAACTTCTGGAAGGATTTCCGATCCTTTGGAAGGGAATTAAGTTGAAATTTCTTTACTTAGAGAGAGGCACACCCACAAGACTTACTGATAATTATAGTGGTATGCTCTGGCATGTGATAGCCAAAATGGGTCAGTTCAGGCTAACCCTGAATAATCTCTTTTTATTGGCTTCATGTTGTTGGGCAGCCCGGACTGCATGTCTGCCAAATATAATTGACTAATATCATCACATGTAAAATCATAATCGTTCTTGTATGACTTAAAATTAGATAACTCAAATTCATCATATCATCTTGTTGGATTGTTTAATGGAAGTATTCCGGATCAGGCAATGTGTATGAAAGTGACATTTACTTCCCCATAGTAGCACATTTGCATCATTCTTTCATACTTTGGTCGTTGAAAAGGAGTACAGATCTGAAACAAGTTGCAAAATTGAAATGGAGTTTTCTTTCATCTACTGGTACAGTCAAACCTGTCTATAGCGGTCACTCAAGGGACTGGCGCAAACTGGCCGCTATGAACAGGTGGCCGCTATGGAGAAAAGGTCGATTAATTGACTTCCAGTGACTCATGTTTTCAATACCAACTGAGATGCATTTATTCACCATACAGTACACATGCAAACATTGCATAGGTAAGTCACATTTTAGGTCGCTCTTTTGATGGCTTTTTATCTTTTCAGAAAATTGCAATAGCCCAAATTTTACATCATATTAATGTTATTCATATTTAGTTTGAAGCTTTTGGTTAAGTAATTATCCTCAGTGATACTTTGCAGCAAAATAAATTTAGCACAGTATACCTCCGTAACAGTGGTGTCTTCCGTTGACCTTTGTGCTGCTGACACTATCAGCGCCATTTTGAAAATTGCGCGAAAGCCCGAAGCACGTTTTGAGCACAAGTTTGGATGAAATCCCGGGGAAAACGGAAATTGGGCCGGCATTCAAACATTTCGCGAACTTAACGCATCAGGTACATGTGCGGGTTGTATTTTCCGAAAAGCTGCCGTACTATTTGTCCAGTCGAAATGCACAGAAATGGTCAATTTTGCCACGATGTACAAACGCAAGCCATGCGAAGAAAATTATGCTTGACTTCGCGTCAAACCATGGATTTTCTAACAAAGATAAAACCTTCTGGTTTTCTTTATCATTATCCTATCCAGTTTATTCCACATAAATTCTATGACGGCGTGAAAAAATGAAGATTTTTAACCCGGCGTGCGGTGGCGATGCGGCTTCTACCGGCGCGCCGGGACCGTTATCGGCAGTGTTACTGTACTCGCGGGGCTGAAAATCGTCTGGCCGCGACCGCGTTGGACAGGTGGCCGCTATAGCCTAATTCTTAATGCTTATGTCAATGGGACAAATCCAAGGGACCAACAAAAAGTGACCACTATGGGCAGGTGGCTGCTATGCAAAGGTGACCGCTAATACAGGTTTGACTGTATCACCCAAAAATCAGCCCATAATCCAGCAATAACGGTTTTCTGTCGACAATTTTCGGTTAAAGTTTCGGCAGTGTGATGTCACAATGTCCAAATTGTCAGAGTCATTGATTGATTAATTCATTGATTCAAGAATTGCGTATGTTCAGAAGATTTGAAATATCAAATGTAAGTCCTAAGATCATTTTCAATGAGTTCCCACCACACAATGACATCACATCTTTGCTCCATGAAAACTTCAACTTACTATGTAAAGAAATCACTAGAAATCTGATTTTGAAAATACTACTTTGAACACCCTATTGCTTAAGTTGCCTTTAATTTACATTTGAACCAAGTATTGTTGGCTAATTTCTGATGTGATGTACCTTGTCTCACAGCAGATGGGACTTCAGCCAGGTCTCATGGCCCGCGGCAGCCCCACGACCCCCAACCCCTACACAAACCAGGCTGGCCCGTGGATGAACCAACCCCTCCTCCCACAGATGGTAGCGGTGGACAGCGCCGACGGTGCGAGGCAGGATTCTGGGGAGAGCGGATCCAGCGAGGAGAATGTCAGAAGGGTGTGTCCCCGCTGCGAGCGGGAGTTTTTCGACCAGGAGAAGTTCGAAGCTCACGTGCAGAGGTGCATCGATGGTTAAATAGGCTTTTTTTTCCAGGTGTTTAAGAATTGATGCACTTTAATCTGAAAATTTTCCTTTGTCTGCTTTTCAATGCATTTCATGCAAAATTGAAATGCACACAATGCTAATGGAAACTGTTCTGCTTGAGAAGAATGTTGTGCCAGTGTAATTGAGTCCTTTTGTCTTGTACATGTTGAACAACATACAACATGTACTTCAAGGCCATCATAACATTCTGTCATGGACCAATAGTCCAATACTCTTTCCTGTGAATAAGAGATGAAGTCAGAGAAGGTAAAACTTGAAACAATTGTTGTGCACAATACAATCAGTTAATTTTACATTAATACCCAATGCGCACATTCATTTGGTTTGGTCAGATATTATCGTTACCAAGGTTATGTACTGCTGAGAAGGTTATGTTTAATTTACACAGTGTTCATGTGTGTGTGTCTGTCTGTGAACATGTAAAGAATGCCTGGATGGATTGTCTTCATATTTTAGTAGGTGGGTAGGTCTTTGTACGACCTCATGTTTAGATTTTGGGCCCCCTAGCGGCTTTCTATAGTACTGCAGTGGAACTTCTTGTTTTGATATCTCGTGTTGTGAACACGATTTTTGAATGGTTAATACACTGTAGCTCTTGGCTGGGATCATTTTTTGGCCCCTTAGCGGCATTTTTGGGAGTACAGGAGCCAAATTCGTTTCAAACTTTGAAAGAGAATAAATTCAGGAAGGGGTTGAAGGTTTGTCATGACATTTGGTATGTAGATAGCTTGAGTAATAATTGACATAATCATTTGCTAATTATCCAAAACAGGAGCTAATTTGCATACTACTGCTTTTCCCAACTGGTCGACCATATGCTACAATGTATGTAGTTTTCAAAGAAGCATTTAAAATGCATTCAGAATGATCTTCCTGTCAGTGAGTGTTTGCTATATTATACATTTAATAGTTTTTATTTTACATTTTGTATTTGTCTGCTAGGTATAAAAGGGTATTTGATCTAAATGTAAACTTTGAGGTGTCGATATTTCCTATCTTGAGGTTGAAATTTACTTGTCTACTTGTGAGCACTCTTGATTCTGATGATAATATATGTGCTTACAAAAAATTTACGTAGACCCTACTTACTAAAAAAATGTCAATTTATGTACATAAATTATGGAGAGACAAGGTGATTGTCATAAATGAAACTTTGCTTTTCGTTATTAATTGAGATGCTGTATCAAAGTCATTTCTTGTTTTCCTTCTGTTTGAACTGAGATGGCAAGATAGTCCATAAACGAAAGGAATGCAATTATAACTCAATTATTTTGTGACCAATAACATTTTTAATTGCTTGAGAAGGTAATCCACTGGATACAGTCATTTCCTTAATATATACTATTTTTTTTACAGTTAGTTTAGGGTGTGGTTTCTACGTAGGAACAAGGCAGAAGTTCTGTACAATATCATCTTAATATCTGTTCATAACCTTATCATGGTTTCTATGTTAATTGCACAAGTATTGGTGATGATATTACAATGAGAAAGAAAACACCATTGGAATCTTGGGTAAGTACATCATGACTATATGTGCTTACCCTTATTTTTACCCATATATAACTCTAACTTCAATAAACTTTCTAGCAACAGTTCTCTTTTGCATGTCCTTAATTTATGTTATTCTATTGTCCATCATATTCATGTGCAATAGTATGTTGTGTTCTAGACTAGATACATAACACCATATTCAATATACCAATAGCATAATAATTTTGGTATGATTCCAAAGTTTGACATTTGCTATCAATCTTAAGCTGTTGTTTTTCAGTGTACTGTAAGCTTTTGGAATTCATCAAGTAGTCTCCATGGCATGCCTTTCCAAAAAAAAAAAAACACAATATTGCCATAACTAATGATAAGGATACACACATTTGGTCAATAACTTAAAATGCATTTTTGTATAATGACAATTTCAAACAGTTCACCCTTCAATATTGGTCATAAAAAGTGTCCAGCACTTTAGAATGTAAACAATCTTTATCTATAATCAATTATGATCCTAATAGAATGTTAATATCAATGGCAAACTCAAAAGCAAATAATATTATATAATTACAGTTTAGTTCAATTAATGTGTAAGAACAGTAGGGAGTAAATTCATATAGAAACATGTCTAAAGCAAATGTTGACTTCAAAATGCAAAATGTCATAGAATTGCACATAAGTGTTAACAGGTGCCCATACACAGACACACTACAAGCCCGCAGAGATGATTTGAGTGCTAATGTCACCAATGACACTAAAATACAACTGTTACAGTTCCTGATCACAAGCAACTATATATCACAAGACTTTTATAGTATTCTTCAATGAACAAAGACGTTTGTGCAAAATATACACCCTTCTGATGTTATTGAACATCGAATCTTACAAATCATACTTCTCGTTCTTGATTCTTGCTGACAGGTAATCAAGTTAATTGCAGCTCATGATGTCAAAGTAAATATGGCGGTTGGGAACCCTGGTACCGTGACTTACTAAAACATTCTTTTGAGAAGCAAACAGTGCATAATCATAATCGTAAATTACTCGTATATTACTTACAATTGCAGGTTTACATTTTTGTTCGCTTTTCTGCTTCTCAAGAATCATAGTACCAGGTTCCGAACCAACTGCCGTGTTTACTATGACGTCATGAGCGGCAATTAACTTGATTTCCTGGCGGCAACTGGAAATATGATTTGTAAGATTAGATGTTCATGTATTTGGTGCAAAAGTCTATGTTGAACTTCATTGAATAATACTGAGAAGTTATCATTTGATACAATCAGAAAAAGTTGTATTTTGGTGTCATAAGCACTTAAAATCACTTATTACCCCATGGGCGATAGACCTTGGCATTGTCGTTGACCAAAAGTCCAAGTCATCTGATGATGGGACCCCGCTGTGCTGAGTTAGCCCTCCGCAAAGAGCTCACTCGCTCGGCTTCGCTCGGCTTCGCTCGGAACTCGCACACGCGCGGGTGATACCTGTGATACCCGAGTGCTTCATTTTGGGTCACGCTCGGAACTTCGGCACCAACCCGGGAAGTTCAGCACGGGAGATTCAACAACAATTCCTTGGCCTACCGCCTATGATAATCCTGAGATTAATTGGTAAGGATGGTGGGTTCTTGGTCCCCTTGGCTCTTTTGGTCCTTTAAGTTGGCAGTCTCCATGATGCACCCCATGATGAGGTCATAGGTGGGACGATCGGGCTGCATGACGTCCGTCACCGGTTCAGAATGGCCGACTCCCGGGAAGATCTTCACCACGGCCTTTCCGTTAACTTTCGCCAGACGTTCGCCCAGCTTGACGGTAGACTGGTAAGGGACGATGTGGTCCGCAGTACCGTGGAACAGGTACATCGGTGGTAGTCTGGATGGAAAACAATTGTCACCTCTGCTGAATGCCTAATTCTATGGCAAGGCTGAAGACTTTTTGTAATCACAGAAAAAAATGCAATCCTTAGGCTAAACTGTACATATTCATATGAAGGTCCGTCTGTAATTGAGTGAAAAATTTACCCATAAATTCTGTTCACCAGACGAACAAGCTTTCACCTGTTGCTGATGTCACACTTCTGCTCAGGTCAAGTGACGCAGCCTTTGGGTTAAATCAAGGATCAAAGGACTGGTCGAAAACTTGGTGAGTGCTTTACCATTTGTATGGAATTAGCATGTAATTAAATTCATCAATATGTTAATATTCATTTGTCCCTGTGCCAATATAGTTGTGTTCAGAGACAGCATTACAGAATGAAGTCTTGATTATCAGTTTCAACAAATCTAGATTGCCTGATTTGACGAGAGAAAATCATTGCCACTATATGTAATACAAAATAATGATGGTTATGTGACTCATACATGTATGTGTTAATGTGCTAGTGCTAAATTGCATGCATTCATGAAATTATGGATGCACAAATATGTATCCTAGTATATATACATGCCCATTTTTCCATCTGATATCTGAGAAATAGTGGGTGCATGTGCACCTGTGTGCACCCAAAATTGGAGCTGTGCACCTAATTTTTTACTGTGGGTGCACTGGTATTTTCAATACTCATAGTATCAAAGTTGAACTGTAATATCTAACACTAAAAGGAAATTCTAACACTAAAAATTGGACCCAAATTTTCCACAAGTGGTGGTTTGCTCATTCCTTTACAAAGACTGGAGTTGATTAATTTTTTGGTGTTGGAAGTTATACAGGTTATTGATACATAAAGAAGTGCATTGTTTTCTTTACCTTGAGATCAAGTGTTTTTCTGCTAAGACCTCTACCAGAACACTTGGTGACCACAGATGGAAGTTCTGTGGTCCTCCCATGACTCTGTGCATGGGCGACACGTCCGCTACCCCCCGCAGTTCCTCGTGCTTGTAGTGATCCGTAATGTCATACACACCCGAGAAGCCGAGAACCTTTCTGATCGCAGGGAGGAGGGTACTGGGAGTTGTGTCATCATCCAACGGAGAGTAGTCACCTAGTAGCAGAAATTAGTTACTAAAAATTAGCTTTTTCTGGAACCCCTGAGTCACATACATTTGTATGCTGTGATATAACAAAAAATTCTTAGGGTACATGTGCCGTACAAAATTCAGATGTCTTGTCAAATAAAAGCTGTCTTAGATTCTTGTTTGAGGTAAGTTCAGTCACAGCCTGCTTGAAAATTCTACAACATCATAGCACTGTAACGGTTGTAAGATGCAAATGCACCTGTGAAGAATGTGACCACGTCATGTACTACTATTTTGTGTATGAAATATAATCTGAACATGAATTGACTGACTGGCCAATTTTGTGATGAAAAAAAGACGACAATAGATGATATGTGACAAGGTAAACCTTAGTCACCATCAATGCTTTGTACACTTTTGCTCCAAAATGAGAGAATGTGTCTGACTCATAAGAATTCATTGTAAAGTCATCAAGTTGAAGTTTACCTTGTGCCAGTGCCATTGGTGCCAGGACACTGAGGTGTGCTCCTGCTGAATGCCCCATCAGGTGAATGTTCATCTGAAAAAAAAAGAACATGCATGACAAATCTGTTAAAACTGATTTGAGACAAAGCGAGTGCTGCATGGCAAATGTCTTTCTAGGGTAAGTCAATTCAAGTAAATGAGATTCTTTGGGGGATTAATAATTGATATTGTTAAGCTTCAAGTGGCCTACTGGTTGGCATGCATATATGTAGTCAAGTGGTCAGTGACTATGCCTCTGGACCAAGATCCTGGGAGTTTGAATCCCAGCTGTGTCGCTAACCCGATATGCAGGCTACCGCAAAGGGTCACAGTCTTTGGGACAGTACGTTACACTGTGGTCTTCAGTTCATTGTACTTGCCAAAAAGAGCTAGCCTAAGAGCAATTATTTTGGTACAAAATGAACCTGTAAATACTGTACATACATTGTAGTGTCAGAATGTCTTCTGTGACACAAACAGTAGAAGAATAGCTCTTCAGTAAGCTTACTGGTTCGAGATCACTTTCACCTTCTACAGGGATGGGTATGAAACAAGTTGGCATTGCTCACCTTGTCTCCAGAGTACTTCTCAATGTTGTTGTAGGTCCAGGCTACACTGTCAATGATGGCTGTCTGTATGGCATGGATGTGCTGTTCCTGGAGATAATAAACAGAATAAAAAATTAGCAACTGTCAATTCATCAAAAGTACAATCAGTAGGTACCCATTTGAGTAAATGAGGCCTTTTAACGTGCTCAAGGCTCTCCCTCAATCACAGGAACATTTTACGTCCCATTCGAAAGACGAATGCAGCTCCAACAAGGATACCCTTCTCCAGATTTGAACCAGGGTCTCCCTGTGCTAACAAATCAAAAGCTCAACTGTGAGGCTGCCATAGCTTAACCAATTAAGCTACAGGGACATCCATATGTATAATTATATAGTCGTGATAATGGTGTACATCTATATAATTAGCCAAGAAAATTGACAGCATTAGTTGATTAAAAATCTATACAAAGCCAAAATATAAGAAAATTGACAGTCAATATCAATGATTCATAAAGCAACAATAAAACCAGGAACAAAATATGCAGCTGATAATTTATCTTATCGTACATGTAGCGAGGAGCCTTTCATGCTACTTTAACTTACCTCAGGCCACAAAGGGTAATCTGGAACCACCACAACGGACTGTAACTTGTCTGCCAGCTGATTGGCTAGCATGCAGTAAAGCGTTCTGCTACCCGAGGTCCAGGCGCCCCCAAACACGAAGATGTACACAGGCATCTTGGGAGGAAGGGTCCGTCCTGGAACAAGGTGAGGCACGTACACGTCTAGGAGACAGTCGTGTCGGCCAAATGGAATGTTCTGGGTTTGATAAAGGAGAAACAGCACAGTTTAAAGCTCTCACTCTCAGATTAGATCAATTCAGGTTACTGAAATGTACTGGAAAATAACATATTGCAATCCTGTATGTAGAAAATCCTTATCAAACTCTGATTTTTATTTTGCAGGTATCAAACAGATGCCAGCATTTGTCTTAAAGGTTCAAATGAAAGCTTGGGTCGGAATCTTCAGCTTTAGAATGTATTGCTTTTATTGTAAAATATACAATACTTGGTTACCAGATAATAGATCTAACACACCAGTCAACTTGTAATTGGCTACCTCAAGCACCTGATGACTAGCATAATCTGGTGTGAGACCAGTCTAAATATATGTGCAGGTGTAGAAACAGTTGGCTTATTCACCAAGTAACAGGCTTATTCGTTAAAGCTAGGGCTTAAAGCGGGGCTTAATGTCTTGCACTGCCAACCCGACAAGAAGTTAGCGTCAGAAATACACGTAGTAGTCAACAGTTGAACACTATTAAAACTAGAACAGCACGTCATAGAAATAGCCCGATACCATACATGGTATCATTACTGAATAAGAGACCTGTTACTGCTTGCCACCACTGAGCAACATGCTGCCAACAACAGCAAAAAGTACCAGTATACCGTGTGTTATTTTATTGTATTCACAGATTAAGCATCGATGCGGTTTCTGTCATGTAGTTGTATTGTATTCAAGTCATGTTCTATTTGTGTATCTATATTGTTAATACAATGTACCCGGATATAATGTCGTATTGTGTAAGAAAAATTCTGTCAGTACACTTTTTTAATGTCCTGAAAATGTCGTATATATTAGTAAAGGTAATTGTAGATAATTTTATGAAGCTAAATAATGTCAGGAGTCAAACCAATGTTATTCCCAGTTCAATTCAGTGCACGCGACTGTGCACGCGAAACTGTGATGTTTTTTAATGATATGAAATAAACCAAATCATCATACCTGCTCCAGTCTAGAAGCTTGTTTATAAAAAGCAGAAGACATATATATGAGCCCTTTGCTAAATATAATATCATCATGATACCTTTATGAGGCTTTCAGGCCTGGCTGTTCTATAAGCATTGGTTACTGTGAAATACAGAGGCAGGTGCTGTATGGTCCCCACCACGAACCACTGCATGGCAGCATAGTTCAGCTTGAAGACTTTGTGTGGGTGAAGCCCAGCTAGCTTCCCGCCCTGGTAGTTGGTGGGCCAGCCGAACTTGGCGTACAGGAATATGGCAATCCCGTACGGGAGGATCGTCGCCACCATGAGGGCGTTGAGGACCGTACGGCCCCAGCCTGCGGTTAGAGCCATGTTTTATGTAGCAGCAGACACCTGTAAGCATAACGAGATATCAAAACCGGAGTTATGCTGGCCACAAACAGACACACACACACGAAAACATCACAAACCTTCTTGGCGAAGGTAATTATAATCTTATCAAATAGTGTGGTAGAATATTGTGGTCTTAGTGGTAAGAGACCCTGCAAGCTACATGTACTAAGTACATTAGTAAACAGACCCGGCATTGCTTGACATCAAAATAGTTCATGGTGTTTTTTAAACAATGATGCCCAATTGCTAAAATAGATGTTGTTAAGCAACTTTTCATTAATGGCCAAACCCCCATACATACCCCTGGGGCCTCCGAAAAGGGTACTAGTAGCTTGGCATGATAGTCAGGCCTGGTAGACAGCCCAGCAATTTCCATAAACCCTAATGTTGCACTTGCTTCCTTGCCCATTATGACAACCATCATGACTTCAATCAAGTTCAATGAAAATATCACCTTAATCATTTGATATCTATGATTATATCTTACTTGGTTATATCAATGCAGATGCACACAATTCATATAAAATATTGAAATAATACAGAAATACCAACATTCTATTGACATGCAAGCGTCACATAGAACTGTCAATAAATGTTCCCATATCGAGATGTGTAATATCTTTATTCATTCTTCTTTAATGTGACGTTATAACGATAAAATGACCTTTGATCTGTCAGGACGAAAGACCGGAATTTTTACAGGAATAGAATGACCTACTTTTATACAACCATTTGACATTTCATCAAGCAAAATGAGATCAAGATACACCTTGTAATGAAGTGTTGTTTCTTGGATAGTTTGCAAACAAATCAAACTTACCGGAAGGCAGTGTTTCTTGTAATTTTAGTCCAGGAGACGTCAGATTTGGTATTGACTGATGACAAGCTATGAAGCAGACGACGCACTGAACCGCATCGCAACGCAATAGCACTCTCGGGACTCCATGAAGTTGACAGAAAATTTTGTGGTGGTACAGGTAATTAAAAAAATGATAAAGATCTTCTTATTTCTATTGGTGATGAAAAATTTATTATGTATTAAAATCAAATATGTTTCATGACGATGGCAACTGGCCCAAAAGGGCTTTAAGGCACGTTTGGATGCTATATCGCTGTTTAATGTATCATCAGCGCTCTCTAGCGGGTAATGGATAAAGTACAACTTAAAGCTATATGTGATCTCAAAGCTTTGATTTTCAGATGCCTGGGAGGAGGTGATCTTTTTATTTAGAACAGGCGAAAGTCAATGCGCGCGCGGATGTCATCCATAAAATTAAGACGGTGTGGCCTTAGAAACATCAGATAGATCCATAAACTGTACATCTTTTTTATTTTTTACACTCTGTGATTATCGTATCTGCGTGTACCCCTGCAATTAGCATTACAAAATGAGTTTGCAAATAAACCCAAAAGGGGAAAGGTGAAAGATATTCTGGTGTAGATGTTTTAATTAAGAAGTTTATTGCACGTTCATGCCCATGGGCTAATTGCAAATACATGGGAAAAACATAGGGAAAAACATACATGCGTCAGTAAACTGTGTCTGACTTTGTTGTAACAATAGGCTACTGGTACTAAATACAATTGTTGGCTATATCTAAACTAGCTGGGTTTGACTTCTTTTTTGGAGGCAGTGGAAGACGAAAAGTCCCACTTTTTCTAGTATTTCTGGGTTCTGTGATTTCAAGAGATAGCTTTTTGTTCATCCGTGAAGTGTGTAAAGTACGGGTATTTCGTGGTAACTTGTTTAAATAATTCGGTTCTTTCGTCACTGTTAAATAGACACTTGAAAATAAAATGTGTTTCGTCTTCGACCGCCTTGGACTTTCAGTATTTACAAATTCTTTGGCACACTGGTAAACTCTTATATCGTCCTCTCTCTACTTCTAGGGAGTGAGCGCTAATTCTTAATTTGCTGATGGCCGAGCGCGACTCGAAATCAGCAAGTTCTAGGTACCTCTCTCTAGTGTATACAGATTTACAAGTTTTATAAAATCTCAGTTTACCTGTATCGGTACTTAGATTATGAAGGAATGTCTGGATATACATATCAGAAATTCTGTTCCTTATCGGGGTACATACATATTTGGGGTCACAGAGTGAGTTATCAGAGTATAAGAGATATGAGTAACCGCTACAATCAAGGATTTCTTTAACTCGCTGTAACAATGTTTTTCTACGGCTATTTGTATTCGTAATAGAGCTATGCTGTAGTAGGAGTGCGTCTATCTGTAATGGGTGCGTAGCGACATCCAATCTCCGTGCATGATTCTTGAAATCAAACAATGATCAACATCAGATCAATTTCGGTAAGACAGGGTCCTCTATAAAGACCCAGATGATGTAATAATTGATACACTCTTTTCTGGATACTCTAAGATACCGTTGTTCCCGTTTGCAGCAGGTCATTACAGCTTCGGGACGCTGCACGTAAGTACTAAAGGCAGACCCTCGTGGGGGGTTTAATAATTCTGCTACCTCCTTTTTCTGTGAAAGTTGCAATTCTAAATTGACCGGGCTATGAAATAAATCTTGACTTTTAATTTGCTTTCAGTATTGAATTGTATTCAACTATCGGTCTGTTCACCACTTATATGATTTAGTAATAGTCTGCAGTTGTAATGTTCCTCATTTTGCCAACATAATGTGAAGGTGGTTCAATAATTTTGCTAGCAACTGTATATATCATTTTACTTTGTTCTGGTCGTAGGACCAAGCACTCACGTAGCCGACTCCCTTCAAACGTTTGACTCTATTTGGCCAATTTCTACTATTTTCCCAGCGACCGGGGGAGACTGGTAGAGTCTAGCTCGCCCGAGCAACACCCAGCGATCGGCCAATATTCGAGCGGGCATCCGACGATTTTAGACCCGATTTTTGGTCGGCCGGAGGTCGCCCGAGCTCTTCGGCCTTGTGCGAGCCTCGCACGGGCTTTGTACAATAATCGGACGACCGTCGTCAGTGTTCCGGCCGACTCATGAAAAATAAGGCGTGCTTCGGGCGAGCGTTGTACTGGTGTTGATGGGCGCTTGGACGGGCTCCGGCCGAACTCCTTCTTCTTTATACAGTAGACTCCGCTTAACTGCACCACGCATTTGCCAGCGTTTTTTGTGCAATTATCCGGCTGGTGCAATTATGCGAAATGTCCAGCTGGACCGTACCACCATGGGCGGGGCGGTGTATTGTTAGTCAGAAACACTAGCACAAAGAAAATGGACGAAATTATGCATTTATTAACTTTATTTACGTATTCAAGGACATGTACTGTACAAAAATCTTGTAAAGTTTACCATGATACTGTACAGATTAAACTTAACATTTCTTTTGCTTCCTCACAGATGTTTAAATCAGTATAGCTAGGTACTGTACACGTGTAGAAAGCGAAAAATATGCTTGATTCGCACAGCAAAGTAAACAACTCCGACTGTAACGTTATGTCTAGAATAATGACTTTGGTCTCACAATTTGCTAGTTTAAATGGCGGTAGGTATGACTAAGACAAACTTGACACCGTATCTACAACTTGGGTCAACAAATTACATCGAAAGTTTCACACTTGTGTTGATGAATGCGCAAACAAAGGATAAAAATGCACCGATAGCGTAAAAGCACAAGGACGATCTAATCGAACAAACACAACTCCGCCTGTACTGTATTTCTAAAAATGATGACTTTGGTGACTTAGGTCTGACAATTCTAAGTTAAGATAGCGGTATGTTTGGCAGAGATTACCTTCTTAATTACAACTTGTGTCCAGGAACTACACTGAAAAACTCCGTCGTCAAAATTCCAAATAAGGAACAAAATGTACAGCGTATCTAGTGGGCAGATATGGTTAGATGACTCAGATCAAAGACAGATCATTCTCCTTATTCAGTATCAGAGCCTAACCCGCGTACACCTCGTTCCGGTGAATGCAGGAAGTTTCTAGGACGCGGATTCAGCCAGATGATCACGTTAGCACCGCACCGCCAAAAGCGACTGTTATGTCCGCCTACACGTCTGTAGCCCTTGCCGAGCCTCTATTGTTTCCGACTAGATGTACGTAAAGACGCCGGTCTTTTATTATCGGCAGCAGTATGTAGCGCTGCCGCAAACCTCAAACCACCGACAACACCCCATGCCATCCTTAACGCGAAATCAAATCCACGCGAACTTGAATGCATTCACAGTAATAGGATAGTAGTACAGGTAGAGACCAATCTTTATTGAGTACAGCATGCTGTCTGCCAAAGCGCAATGCCGCCTTTGGTAGGCGTGCGTCTCTTGATGGTGCCGACACGCCCTGGACCTCCCATACGATTCATATCAACGTGATTGTCAATGGAGACCGCCTACTTTTGTTACTCAAAAACAGTTTTAAACATATTGGCGGTATTGCGCCTTTACATCGGCAGGTATCGGCTCATTTGTACCACGTTTGCCGATTTTTAGCGCACCTTTTTAGTTAACTTTTCGAGGATTTTTGAAAAAAATTGGTGCAGTTATCCGAAATTGGTGACAATGCGCGGTGCAGTTATGCGGAGTCACCAACAATGCAGTGAATGGGAACCGGTTTGGGATTTTGGGATTTGGTGCAATTAAACGGAAGGTGCGTTTATCCGAGGTGCAATTAAGTGGCTTCTACTGTATATAAAAGGTAACGACAGTTTAGTTTATAACATAAGATGATAAATAATACTGTAATATTAACTAATACTAATATCACCTTGTCAAAGAATGCTACCAAACCTTTCTAATGAAAGACAATTCAATTACAAAGTTAAATTTTCATTGCAAAAATATCATCATCAATAAGATTTGGACACCGACAACAATACCTGTTTCGTTTTTGTTATTGGTTTGGATGTTTCAATTTATATATCAATGAACTGGGGCTTGCCTTTTGAGGCTTGACTTGACTTCCTGATTTTTCCTCCACAAAACGACTAGTTGAAAGTCCACTGAGTCATTATAGATCTAGGTTTGTCTGCCGAGGCACGCCCAGGCGTCGGCAGGGCGTCGATAGGCTTACCAACGGTCGGCCGAAGCTCGGACGGCGTTCGGCCGAGCTTTGGTCGATTTCCGTTTGGTGAAAATTTTTGGATCGGGGTTGAACGACTGATCTATTGACTTTGTGGCTCCTGCGCTTGTATTTGGATTGGTCTATAACAAAATTCCTGTCTATAGTATTATTTTCAGTGTGCCCGTCCACTTCACTCATGCCCTACAGATTTGCCACAACTTAGAAAGTAAAGTTGGTCCAAGTATGCGCTTGTTACCAGGTCAGTTGATTCTGACTTCGTCCGTGTCCAAGAGATGGTACCGTCTCATGAGGTATTTATGATTATTAGTGTTTGACGGACGTCGCCCGAGCTCCGTTCGATTTGTGACGGTCGAAGCTCGGGCGATTGTGAAATTCGGCGAGCTTCCGGCGATCTAGAAAATCGGCCGATGCTCGCATGAATTGTGACGCCGGCTTAACGAACGAGTCACTGTGCTTTTTGGTCTTACTGAATGGGAGTTTGTACATGTGTCGGGTTTCCCTGTTCCGTTGGCGGGTTTGAATGAAAACAAAAGGTGTTTACATTACATCTTACATCCTTGTTGTTGTACACAAACAAGTATTCGTCTCTCCCAAAATCAAGTCCATGGTCAAACTAGAGCTCCACGACCTCATACCTCCGCCAAATAATATCAAACTTACCGATTGATGCAAGTACCAAATTCCGCCGTTTACCAATATTGCATTATATAGCATTTTCTCATCAATCAATCATTCAAATTAAGTCTTCATTTGCTTAAATGATATTTATCGATATCCCACTGACATATGCCACATGTTTGAAAAGCCTATCATGGAATGTCGATGACGGTTGGACATCCAGGTAATAAGATATGCAGCAATAAAACAGTTACTCTAGCAACTGGATAGATTTTGGAAACGCAGTGGATTTATATAGTTTCATAAGATATACATATTACCTCCTGTTATGCATAATAAAACCTTACTATGTCAATCATTGATTCAGATTCACTTAAGCTATCTTGAAATACCAAACATAAATGAAATAACATTGGCAATGAAAAAAACATTGCCATGACGACGGTGGTTGTTGTTGTTTTCATTTTTACTGTACCTTGCTTAGGGCACTGCATGATAGGTGGCGCTGTCAGGATTTCCAACGAAAAGGGCTGATGAGTACCTTTTGTTCAAATACGCACAAGCATTGTAAATCAATTTGATCACAGGTAACTAAAAACAGTTGTTGGCGAAGGTAAAAAAAAGTCAGAAGGTTCCTTTTTTTAATCAAAACTTTATTGTTCATTCTGTGCCTAAAGTACAGGTACAACTAGTGACTGTTGACATTGCAAGCTACCCTACTGATATACAATAATCCACAGCTATTCATATGTTTCTTAAAGAGCGTTTAGATTTCAACAGTGTGACTATATCGATACGAGTCGTCCCATACTTAAACTTACAAATTGCGTTTTCTCCCAGCAGTATAAGTTCATCAATGTATCGAAATTGTCCGACAGGTTCGTGTCAGGGACAATGACAATGTGCGAATATAACTATACAACTCAAGTTTTACTGCTAACTGCTTTACTGATTGCAGCCTTCATCCTCGTACTACGAGAGGATACAGAATGGATTGGAAAGATATCAGTGAGAACATGTAGTTCTTTGGCCTTTTACCCCATGTTCTCGCTAACCAGTGTGAAAAATGTTCACAACTTTCGAGCATAAACAACTGTAAATCCATTGGTCATGTTGTAATCTCCAGATATGAAGGTGGTTTCTCGTGCCATCTTTTCTACTCATCCAAGAACTCCTCGTGCTTGTCTTGAGGAATGTAGCGAAGGTGCGGGTTAATTGCGCGGAGACCTTCCCTCAAATCTTCCTTAGACTCGTACGGTTGCTGGTGTTCTTTGAGATGATAGGCGATGACCTGATAACCGCAATCTTCAAGAAGGCGACTGCGTTGGTTCACGAGATCACTGGAAGGCCACGGAAACACGTTGTGCACGAAATCTTTCAAGTAGATCTGCCACTTGGGATGCGCTGCCATCTGGAAGTTAGTTTGGACGAACTTATCTTTGTCAGGGCAGAAGGTCATCAAGATTTCTCCACTAGGCTTCAGGCAAGAATGAAGCGCTTTCAGTGCAGCAGCCTTGTCCTGGACCCAGTGTAGCACCAAAAAAGAGACTGCCTTGCTGAAAGCGCTTTGCCACCCTGGCTTGAGGGTGGATGCGTCAGAAACATCAGCTACGTGGTAGAGAACGTTTGGGGAGGAGTTGTGCTGACTGGCCATGGCATAGCTGCAGAAACAAATAATGATAACAAGATTGGCAATGGAAAAACAGCCATTGCCATGGCGACGGTGGCATCGCCAAAAATCCCATCCACAAACTTGCATTACTCATCTATCAAAATGCCAAAGTTCAACAAAAGTCAGCAGCATTGAAACGGAATTTTCGACCCCTTTGTACAGTTAGCTTTACATCCTGATATTTAACAAGCAAATAACATATGGACATTGCAAAAATCAGAAATTACCTGACGAAGTCAGGTGACGCATCAAAGCCCACCACAGAAGCGACCTCTGGCTGTTGCAAGATGTACTTGCAGATTTCACCAGTGCCACACCCCGCGTCCAAAACTGTGTCGCCCTCCTCCCACTTCATGTACTGCTGCAGCACCTCAACTCCTAAACTGTACTGGACGGAACTGTTCTGGGAATAGTGCTCAGGCGTCGTAGTGTCCATTGTCTGTGTGAAAATAAGAAAGAAATTAAAAAAAGTAGCCAAAATCATTAGAAGGAAATCACCTAATTTGCATCTTGCATGAGTTTTAAAACTGATCACTTCCACCTAACTTTCAAATGTCATAAATTTGAAATCTGAATCTGTATCATTTACCAATGCGCTTGTACAACCTTTTCTCAGCATAGTTAGGAAAAGCTGCAGTCTTTTCTCATTATAGCTAGACAAGCTGTCTCTTATTAGCATATGATGATTATATGTCCACAGGTATAGGAGTGAAATATTGCTATGATGCGTGTATGTGTACAGAAGCATATTAATCTAAATAGAATGGTTCTTGAACAATCTATATTTTGCTGTATGATCGTTTTGAGGGCAAGGCATTTGTAACAATTTGGCGAGACTTCAAATACAGACAAAATAGATTGTTCAAGAACCATTCAGTTTAGATTAATATTCGTCTGTACACATATCATACACACTCTCATTGGGTTTTAGTATTACATATCAACAAGGAATAAACACCAAGGACATTACAAGTGCGGTTTACCAGCCTGTTTTACATGTGCATCGGCTGCTTGTCAGAAACTGGGCGCTGATGCCCACCGACAAGGGAAAGCTATGCGGCGCATACCACTTTAACAATCATTATTGACCGAAAACATTACGCTCTCACCGCAACTACATCTACCCCCTCCTTAAACAACTCTACCCGGTGGATACAGCCTTCAACAAAGAAGACATAGCATTCTTATTTGGCCCGCTCTGAAAGGGTTTCAGTGCCACAAAAGCTAAACCGAAGTCAGTGGCATTATTTTCAACCTAGCCGCGCGCGGCGGCCATATTTGGTCCGTCAAACCCTGTTTTTGACGGAGGTGTTCGAAATCGAACTTGGGGGCGCGGCTTTGGGATCGGTCTAATAGACCAGGAGGTCCACTGTGAAGTCGCTACCAATTGACTCACACAATGTATGAGCTTCTTTACATGTAATTTCTGGTTTTATTCTTGTTGATGACATATCCCAAGCCCTTCCCGAAACAGCATCGCAAAATATCAAAGAACGCTGGCGACACGTTTTGTGTATTTTTTTTTTATTACACGTATTTTGATTTGTTTAGATGGCATTGGACGTGAAGAATCCAGTGATATATAGATCAATCCACTCCCCGTATCTTCAACACCTCGATAAGTTAACTCGTGTTACACGTGGACTATTACTTAGGCCACACCATCTTAATTTTATGGATGGCATCCGCGCGCGCATTGATTTTCGCCTGTTCTCAAAAAAAAAAAAATATCACCTCCGAAACTTGCAGACTCATATTGCCGCAAAGGGGCAGCATTGAGCCGGCCCTCATGAGCCCAGTAGTATTTTGTTCATGATATGACAATACTCATAATCATTGTACATGTCTGTATTAAACTGAATGATATTATCTCTGGCTGGGTTGCCTACAGAGTTTGATGTTTTGCTCTGACTGAAGGCGTGATGTTGTGTACACAGCCGAACACATTTTTTTTTTTTTTGAACGGCCAAATGTTACATATTGGTCTTTAAAGCAGGCATCATCCATGTTAAAAGCACTTTGATATGAGCTAATTCCAACAAATAAAGACTTGTTTGTTTGTTACACTGTGTTCTGTGGTTAAAACACAACCTTTGTCCACCCATGAAATTGAAGGTTCTAAAAAGGACAACACAGTGATGAACAACACAGTCAAGACTAATACCAAGGTTTAATCGAAGAGTTTTTTAGACGTTATTGTTTTAGCTGAAGGATTATGATAAAAGGTGTTTCTACAGGAAGTTAACTTAGAAATGAAATGTCAAATGATGTCTTTCCACTAAATCTTTACCTATGTTCCACTTCATTTATTCATTTATCAGACTTTGATTTATCAGATGGACAAGGAGACATAAAGCCCCCCCCCCCCCCGGCCCCCGCAAATAATTTTAATTTCTTTAAATTCAAATAATGGCAAAATGTGTCATACCTTAAAACTATGGCTTCACTTTCTTTAAAGTGATAATACCACAAGCACAATTGATTCAAATGTTCCAAAAATCCAACATAATAATTCAGTATGAAACTTAATTGAGATCAAGAAAATACAGAGACTTTCCTATGGTCAATTACAATTCGCGGGTATTCTCTATAACGAAGAAAAATAATATTCATGGTACTTTATGGTACAATATACACTACAACATACTTCCTTTGGGAAGTATATAATGAAGTTAACCACTATGTCAGTATATAACTGTTGAGAAAAAAAATTGTGGCAAAAGTTTTGACATACGATATTGCCATCATGTCCTTTACAAGATATGTATGCCACAATGCTTTTGATTTCAATGTAGGATAAATCTAAATACAACTATGTGTGCTTCATCAAATTAATCATCATGTTTTAAAAATTAGGTCACTGCGTCATGAGTCAAAATATACACTTCATGGATCCTCATTTTAATCTTTCCAATATGGAACCAGCAACACATCTCTGTCAGTGATCATAAGACATCAGAGCTACTTGCCATCTTTATGGTGTCATAGCTTTATAATCTAGAGACTCTTTCCTCTCTGTTCTCCCATCTGCCCCTTCCTCATCTGACCCCCAACCCTTGATCTGTGACCCATGCCCTTTGCCCTCTGCCCCCTCCTCCCAGTTCTGGCCTGCTCCTTCCTCATCAGTGGAGTCCTGGAAGTCCGAGTACATCTGGTAGATGTAGTTGAAGAGTTCCACAGCAGGTTTTCTTGAAGTCTTGGCACAGGTCCTGTTGTAGGACTGGATCACATTCCATAGGTCACCTAGAAACACAACAAATACCATATTGGTGTACTATAATTGTTAAAGGTGAAAACAATCGTGGTATTGTGTTGCCATTATGATTAGGATGCTTGGCCCAGCATCCAAAGGTCGAATCCCCAGGACGTGCCACCGATGCTGTGCCCTTGGGAAAGGCACTTAGCATGACTTTACTCCCTCCACCAAGGTGTAAAAATGGGTACCTGACTTTGGTTGGGGAGGTAAAAAGAGGTGGAAGGAGAGGATTGGACTCTGAAACAATGGATAACAACCCACTGCCCCTACGGCCTCAAAAAAGGCTATAGGACTACCGTTACAATTACTTTCACCTTTTTTACCTCAATCTATTGTTCTTGTTTTTAGTCTCCAAAAGCCAAAACTTTTTAGATAAGGTTGAAAGTTTGTCTGTGTTCACTTTTTGGTAAAAATCACTTACCCAAATGATAGCACAAGTGGTGGATTGCTCATTCCTTGAGTGTGACAGTTCAAAATTTGGGTGACTCCAATTTTTGTGTTGGAAATTACATGTAAACTTTTTTTCAGAACTTTGTCTGTGAGATTGTGGTAGCCTTTTCTGCAACACTAACAAGTTTATTGTGGACAAGAATGTTTTTCACAATCAAGGAAGTTAGGATGTGTTATTTACCAACAGTAAGACTGTTTGCTTCTGCAAATTCGTGCATCTTGTACAGGTCCTCTGCTAGTTGTGCATTTCCAAAGGTGAAGTACACCAGGTCTCTCTTAGCTACAGCCGCTGCCATCATCTGGATCAGACCTAAAACAACACAGAATATGATTCAAGATTGCCTTATATGTCAAAGAACTCTTTGAAAAAACAAATGGATGACATCCTCTTGGTAACCCAAAACTGATGAGACCGTCATGTGAGCGTGCAAAATAAAGGAGCCTTGAAAAGTTTCATACGAAGTTGTCAAGAAGGTGGAACAAATGTCAGAGTATGGTATACAGACAAATAGACTCTTTAATTTTGTTCGCATATTGTTCTTTGACTTTAGAATTAACTTTGGCATTCTACAACATTGTTATCCCTTTTTCGATGTTTTGTTGCAATGTACAACATATGCATTGTACATGCAGTTGCTCATTTTGCAGCTGCTTCGAACAAATTACAGTTTGGGAAACGGTTGAAAATTGATGCATGTGGGGATGTCATCCATATAACCCGATCAACATGGCCTTAGGGAAAGAAATGTTGAAGATAATCTGACTGAAAAAAGCTCAAGAGATGATGTGAAGTTTGGAACGTTTGCATCAAATTTAAGAACAAGACAATTGTTTTCTGTATCTCACATTCACACAGTGTCTCTTTTTCACTATCTAGAGTGGATAAGAATGTTGCACCAAATGAGAAGTGGGTGACTGTTAATGATTTACCCATCCAAAGTCCAAGGGGATATCCTGGTTAATCAGAATTATCTTCACACCACATACTACATCTACTAGCACCAGTGCAATGGCCTAGAGGGTAGAGTGTTCGCCTCACCTACTTCAGTTAGGACACTGTTTGTTTTGCCTAAAACGTGTATACCAAAGACTTTAAAACGGTACATACTGCTTTCTTTGCTTAGCACTCGTTATTACAGAAAGAGTATCATGGTATAATCATTATGGTAGTTAAACACACACCACTATCATTGGACTAGGCCCCTGCTGTAGTGATTGCATAAAGTTTTGTGGCCCAAGGGCTACTAAAACGGAGATGGGCACCGCCCTAGGCACCACCTGGTGCGGGAAAGACTTAAACTGAACTAACTACATCTACCAACAGTCTAACTTACCCTTTATTCTGGAGTCACCTCCAAAAGCTCCACACCCCCAGTTGCCTGTTGCTATGGCTGACAGCTTGATAGGCAACACATCTGATCTATGGAAACCACAAAATGCCTGAAACAAAAAGGAAGAACATTGGCAGGTCAAAATTTCAGTCAAGAAAAATCACAAGGAAAGTCCTAAAAACAAGAAAAAAACATTGTTCTAGGAGTATCGCTACTAAAGATTCAATTGAATAAATGCATCTGTTAGTGTAAGGAACGAATATCTGTAGCAGAGCAACGTTGTACTTCTGATACCTTAATGAAGACTAGTCATCCAAGACGAAATAATAATAATATCTAGATTGAGTCTAAACCATTGGACAAATGTTTGAGAATTACAGACTTTTAAAATGCCATCTTGCATTCATCAGTGAAAATATTCTTTTTATCATTCATTTTCACAGATAAAAAATGTTGGATGGCATTTGAAATGTATGTAATTCTCAATGGACGACAGAGTGTTATGGCAACAGCTGGTTATGAGATGATTCCGAGCTCAACGGAGTGAGTGAGTGTAATTCTCGAACATTTGTCCAGTGGTATAGACTTAATTTGAATATCGTTTATTTTCTGAAAAAATTCCATTGTGATAATGTTTACAGGGAATACAAGCATCTCCTGACCTTATCCAGCTCTCTCTTCACCATGCCAGGGTTACACTGTTCTGTGTAGGTCCTGTACTTCAGGGCATCAATGGCCACCACCTCTGTACACCTACGACCCCACGTGTCTCTGAAATGCACCAGAAAAAAGCAAACTTTGCCTTTTGTTTGCTTTTGGTTTGTATTGCATACCTGGTAAACTGCATCTTGGCAGAACACACCATGTTTGTACCGAAGAGTACAAGTTGCATATCCTGACAGATATATTTGATCCCCTCACAACGGGAAGGACCCCTTCTCTTTTTGATAAGTGTAGTGGGTTATTTAATGTGCTCGAGGTGTGGCTCTCCTCAAACACGGAACCTCCATTTAACACCCTATCCGAGGGAGGTCCCTAACTGAAACTAGGTACTCATCTTGTAATTTCATCTGAGAGTATTCATATGGAAATCCTTTTGATTTACTAATAGTTACTTTGACAGGTCCATATCAAAGTATCATGATGACTGCTAAATTCAGAGTCATTTCTTCTCAATACAATCAATGAAGAAGCAAGTTGGAAGTTGCACCTGGTTGTCTGGTCCTGGTAGTCACCTGCCCACTTGTAGGTATCTGAATACCCCTTGTAACAGCTGTACTGCTCAGCACCTGCCACAAAACAAGCCCAAGGGTCATAAATGTATGTTACATGAGGGAAGACTTTTTCCTCCCCAACTCACAGTGTTAAAGCTACCCAAAGGACAGAGGCAGTTGGCAGTATGCAATCAAGCCATTACATCTACGTGCAAGCACGTTTAACCCTAGCAAGATGGGAAACAACAGATGAATAGTGAATGACTGAATGACTTTAAACAACTGGATTGAACAAAATAATACTATTATGTAATATTTTCTGTGATTGTCAAAAAGAGTTGGTCAGAGGAATTCTCCGGGTGTTGGCATATGAAAATTGATTGACATGCAAAGCTACCAGGTAATTGTTAATCCATACTACCATAGAGGCCATTGATTCCCACTCCCCCCTCCCCCATTTTTGGATGACACGTCCATAAATCGTAGCTAAAAGCCTGAACAAAGTGTAACATACTGAATTTTGTCCCACTCATTTCATATCCAGGAAGGCCTGTGATGAAGACCGTCGACAATTTGGTAATATTAATTTGATTCCATCAGAAAGATCGATCAAACTTCTACTAATAAAAAAAAATGTAATATGTCTTGTGGATAGTTATGCAAAAACAAATTTCCATCAACTCACCAATGATGACCAAGCACTCGTCTGGCTCTAGTGTCTCGGTAAACAGTCTGGAGAGGATCATCTCTGGACAGATTAGGAACCTGATCTCCTCCTGCACTAATCCTAATCCTAGAACACCTCCTCCAATCACCTTATTGGCAAAATCAACCTGTAAGACAACATGTTAAACTGGTCACTTAAATTTGAAACAATTACAGAATTTGGATGTTTGGATGCTATACAGTTAAGTCTGTCGCATTAGTGACTACTTACCATATCTTTGATGCAGTAAGAACTTTATAATGATACTCTATTTTATAGAGAATGATGCTTTATCATAAAGTAAATCAGCTTTTCCTTAATCCTTACCGTATTTCTTCTAATAAAGGACGCACCCCAAATAAAGTGCGCACCCCCGATTTGGGCTTCACCGCAACCCCAATCACGCCAGCTGAGATACTTCACAGAAAAACCTTAATAAAGTGCGCACCCCCGATCTGCCGCTGTCGCTCGGCGCGTGTCTCCAAGATGTGACCACGCCCCGATATTCGGCACGCTATGAAGTCCTGGTGTCTTTCTTAATCGTTCCATTTTCAAGGAATTTTCGGGAAAACATTACCATTATTTGGGGTCAACACTTTACCCTCTACTCCGCTCAAATTTTGAGTAAAAAGTTTTGAAGTTTAAACGTCACGCTGAGAACCTCGCGCCAGGATATCTGACAAACTTCCTTGATATTGAAGGCCCAGACGACGATCCGCTTGATTTCTACCGGGCTAGTCAAAGACAAACGTGTAAAACGCATTTTGAGATAAAATAAAAGTTCGTCTCTCGGCATTTATGCCGCAAAATACAGCATTGCATTGACAAATCATTTCATTTCGCCGTTGCCCGCCGCCATATTGTTTAAATTCTGCTGCCCCAAGATGCATTTCGCGTGTTACGTAATCCTCATCACATGATCGCATTGCGCGTCTCTGATTGGTTACTGCTGCAGCTAAAGGCGGGAAAAGTGCATCATGGGGCAGCAGAATCGCGGTCCAAGTTTTTTCTTTGTCTGAAAGGTTACACATGAAAACGCAATAAAAACGCGGTTTTATCGACTACATAGCAACATTATGGTGAAGAAAATGCAAAACCAAAAGATGTTTTCGGGAAAGCATACATTTATTTGCGGATTGATGGTGGCTTTTGCGTAATTTTAGCGATCAATGAACCCGGAAGTGTGCCGAAAGCGGCGTGGGTTTTCACGTTTTATCCGTCAAATCAAAAACAAAACTCCCGCTGAAGCGAACTCTGGAACATTTCAGATTCTAGCTATTACGTTTTTGATAAATAATATCTACAGATACGCACGATGTGCCCATATTTGCAGCCGTGTGGGTGGTTAGGAAATTATTGACGTCGCAAGCGGCGTAGTACAAGCGGCGTGGGGTACGAAATTATGGCCGGCCCGACACACTGAAATAGTCGCGCGGTTGAAAACACCCAGCGTTATTTGGTGTCTCATAATTTGATATTTAATATCGCTAAATCAATTATTTTTATATCTAGAATACCTTTTCAAAAATATACGTATGATGTAGCATCGTTATCTAGTAAACATAAGAACATGAATAAGAACAGAACATGCATAAATTATCGTTGCTTGTCGGCGAAGTGACGGGGCTAACCTGCTGGGGTAATAATCGGTGACTTCCTGACTTACATCGCGACTTTTCTCGAGAGAAAACCTAAATAAAGTGCGCACCCGACTTTGGCTTTGACCTGAAGCCTCATCTTGAAGGTTGAAATGTCAAAAAAGTGCGTCCTTTATTAGAAGAAATACGGTAGAGTCTTTCCACATTTTAAGTCCTAACACAAATTTTGTGACATAAAATTATAGACAGACATGTTTACACCCTCTTTACACTTGTTAAAAAGTTAAACATGCCGTACATGTACACGTATATCTGATTCATACTTAGGGTTGAAAAAAGATTGGCTGGTCTCTCATAAAGTCTTTCTTGCTATGTCCAGCAAAAATGCATCTCAACCCAAGAAGCGGGATGGGTGTTATTTTCTATAAGACCAGATTTTCATAACTACAAAATTAGGCAAATTTCAAGAAATTGTGTTTACAGATTACAAGGAGATAAACCATTCATACTCCAGTAACTGAATAGTTTCCCCCCATGCAGATCCATTAGGGGACACAAAGGGAATGGTGCAGACCCTTAACTCAAGTATGTGTCT
The DNA here is from genome assembly GCF_035083965.1 of Branchiostoma lanceolatum. Taxonomy (NCBI): domain Eukaryota; kingdom Metazoa; phylum Chordata; class Leptocardii; order Amphioxiformes; family Branchiostomatidae; genus Branchiostoma; species Branchiostoma lanceolatum. Next base: position 16,173,408 of record NC_089735.1, read on the forward strand.
CTATGGGACAATGTCAAGATGCCAATACAATTATATTTGTTGATTCTAGGAAAAATATCATCTGCAGAACCAGAAGTTACCCTTGCCTCTGTTGGATCCCTCTTTAAGACAACAGCTGTATTCTGGATCACCTACCTGTAACATCCCTGTACCATCCTCCTCTATCGTCCCCTCAGCTGAGACATGGAGCCTGGACAGTGGGTCCTTACATGTCTTCCACACAGGCATTTTGGGGAAGGACTGCCTACGAAACGTCAACGTTCCACTGGGCACTGGGAGGATAGAGTAAGTCAAAGTTTCCCAGGTGCCAACAAATGAAAGACGGAAACTTTTTACGAGATTAGGCTATTAATCAATCAATCAATCAATCAATCAATCAATCAATCAATCAATCAATCAATCAATCAATCAATCAATCAAAGCCTTTATCTACTTTCAAATACCAACACAACAACATCACAGCTACATTTCTAACCTTCTCCCTGCCCAACTTAGACAGTTTCAAATACATATTTTCCAATCGTACAGCACTGAAAAGTACACAACCTCCTTACTTCTAATGGTGACTCTCTTGAAGTAGTGCACCAGTGTCTTGAGTTTCTCTGCACGTCTTCTATCCACCCCATGTTTCCCACCTTTAAACAGACTGGCAAAGAAAAGCAATGTACATGTTACTCACTACTAGTAAGTGGATGACACAGCTATATGTACAATGTACGTGGAAAACTCATATAGTACAATTACTTAGAACTTCTTTAAGGTAAAGCAGTCATCGCCAATTGAGGTTAAGCAGAATGCTTTTTCAAGTAGCTAGTAGTAAGTGCAATGTGACTTTGCCATGGCTCGTGTTTTAGCCAAGCACACCAGGTCATTCCTACTCTTCTTGATAAGTGTGTTGGGTTCTTTTACGTGCAGAGGTTTGATGCTTGAGGCTTACACCTGAAGCTCCCTCATACACAGGGCCATCGGCTTTACGTTACCATCCAAAATGATGAAGGATTGAACGCAGGCCCACAGATCCAAGGAATTTGATCCATTATGGCCAAGCAGCGGGGTTGCATTAGCACTTGCGCTATGGGGATACTTTAAATGCAGATATCTTCTTGGTGGTTTTATGTTTGCGAATTTAAAACCACTGCAAACATTTTTTCCCATACTGAACGCGAACTTAAATGCATTTACATTATGCTTTACACAGTGTAAACTTCTTTAAAAACATGAAGTTTAATGCTAGCAGTACTTACTCATTAAAGTTGATGCTAGGAAAAGAGGAGTACTCTGAGTTCCTCTGGTAGGCATTTCTCCTTGGGAAGGTACAGAAGAAGGCGTTGGCTAGAAGCGAGGCCACCTGGAGCTGGGACAGGGTGATGCTGTGTCTCATCTGCTTCTTCAGTAGTGGGGGGCTCTGCAGTCACAAAGAGACATAAGCTAAGAGTTAGACAATGCATCTAAGAGCCTGAGTGATAACTATGCTTGGCTCTGCACACAGAAAAGGGTTAGATAAAAATTGACATAAAGTAAAGTCTACAAAAAGTTGTATGAAGTCTAATAACGTTAATGAAGGTTAGACATCCAGGTAATATATGTCAAAAATAGTTACTCAAGCAACTGGATTTTATCCAATAGTTATAGTAGTTACTGAAGCTCCCTCATACACAGGGCCGTCGGCTTTATGTTACTCAAGTTACTCAAAATAGTTACTCAAGCAATTGGATAAAATCCAGTTGCTTGAGTAACTATTTTTGGCGAAATCTAATAACTATGAGCAATTGCTATCTCCACAATGGAAAATATATACTAGTACGTATATATACTGTAAAATGCAGAAATGTTCGTGGTGGTTTTATGTTCGCGGTACGCGAAACTTTTTGCCAAACCTATATGACTGTAGCGCTACTATTGTTTTAAACGTGAACTTTAAACCTCCGCGAACACTCCATTTTTTCCCTAATGCAAAATAAAAACCACACAAACTTAAATGCATTTACAGTATATGGCAGTACAAGAGAACTGAGGGATGTCCCTGTAGCTCAACAGGTACAAAATGTAGAAGCCTCACAGCTGAGCAAATTATTCGGCAACTGGAAGACCCCCCCCCCTTCAAATCTTATGAAGGGCATCTTAGTTGGGGCTGAACCTATTCAAGAAGGTGCCTCAAGCACATTAAAGGCATCCAGAGCATTTTATGAGGCTTGAAACTTGAATAAAAAACTCCAATCTCTAGTCATTCCTACACATAGAAAATTTCAATAACACAATACCATTACATGTCGACATTAAAGGAGCAAAGATACGATGTCGTTGTGTGGTGAGAACTGATAAAAAATCCAAGCCCTAATAGACTGATCCTGACTGTCCATCACAATTAGCGGTTCAACCAATGAGAGAGTGACTGCATGTCCATCAAATATTTGCATTTTTATGTTTTAATTAAATTTGCATTTCTACGTCTTGACGGCGGTGGATGGGGCTATGGTCTTTTTACACTAGGTGCGTGAAACTAAAGGATCACCATGTAGTTTATTTTTGTGCCACTTTTGAGCACTTTTGATAAGAAATATGCATACAAATGTGGTAAACAGTGGCATTAAATGTCAATTTCATAAAGATTACAGCAACTAGAATATTTCCAGTTTTCAAGCCTCATAAAATGCTCTGGGTGCCTTTCAAGGGAAAGGGCTAGTAACCCCTTCCTGTGAAAATAAACTTAGTACCCTACTACAGAAACAGTGAGCAAACTTGCTGACCTATGTGGCACTAGGCACTACAAGTTCAACAACAACAACAACAACAGTTACAATAAAAGTAATGCTATATGAATACAGAATGTCTTTCTCACCTGAGTGACAATCTCAGGTAGTCTGAGTGCCAACTTCACCATAGCAGGCAGGGTCACTTTGAAGAAACTTCTAGCTTCATCATCATCTAGATACTGTCAAAACATAATGAATACAACAAATAATTATGTTACAGAGCAATATTTCTAAATGGCATTTTATGTGCAGTTTTCAGTGGAAGCCAATAATTTGCCTTGTGTCATACCAAACTTCTGAGTGCAAAAGTCTATCTTTGCACCATAACCCTGGTACATGTAGAACTGCTTTCTTACATGTACATGTAGTTTGGATTAGTTACTCAAATCCATAGAATTGTGACGACATACCTCTGTAAAGAATGAGTGTAAACCTCTGAAGTCCCATCTGTTGGCATATCTGGAGTTATATGTCAAGATTGCCTCCTGCAAAAAAGACACATAAAAAAAGGACATAATTCAATGTAAATGCGGGTATCCTCATTACACAGTAATTACAAGTCTTGCTCCAATACCGAAAAGCAAACCAGTACCGTACATAAATTCATGTCATACCTAGGCTGTAATAACATTTGATACAGGTGTTCCAGACCGGATGACGTTTTGGGTAACCACACGGGTTTCTACTTGTATCCAATGGGCATTCAAAGTTTAGGGTGAGGCGATCATGAGTGCGCCGCTGTCTCGGAAATTTGAATATCGAATACAGATTGCTGCTGTTACATCTTAATGTCTGAGGACATTAAATTTTCTCATTTTTTGGCTCACTTTGCATTGAAATGTGTTTTTTTTTTAGTTGGTAATGAACATCAGCATCATGCTAGATGTAAGACATACCTCCAGGTCCAAGGAGTTCTGTATATTCCCCAGCAGAGCTGACTGCACCACCTCCCAGCGACTCTTCACAGTCTTACTGCCATCCTGATTGGAGAGAACACAATGTCACAAACTGCTACAACACAGTCAGTGGACTACATATATGTACATCTATTTGTATTACTGCTGACACTTATGAAGCTTTTGTAGACACCTGCAGATGTTTTCGTTCTATTTTTAAAGATCTTAGATTTAGACTAGATTTTTGTGTACATTTTACGATGACTGTGTATGTGTTTTGTAAATTTGAGATAAATAATTTCAATGGATAAATGAGAAACATATGCTTATATGTATTGCACAACTGAGAGTAAGACAAACTTTCATTCTTGTTGATTGACTGGCGAGACTACATTGTATGTTTTTTTTTTATTCAGATCTATACTAAGTTCTACATGTACATACAGTCCCGGACCAGCAGTATGACAGCTTACAAAGATAAAACTTGATTCTATCAAAACAATGGTATCACTATAAGGACCTCACTCAATGCTGGGAAAGTGAAAAACAATCTGTCTTGATATTCATATTACAACAACAAACACTCACCTGGTCTTGTACAGGGTATAAGTTCTCATCTGAGCAGGGCATACGCACATGGGCGTCGTCCCATACATCTCTGTATTTGTCTGGGAATGGCCGTGGGGGGTCGCCTGGTCGAAGGTGGGGCTATGAAAATAAAAAGTACAGTTGAGTACAATAAAAAAGGTGCCTGAAATACTTAGCTTTACTTTAGGTCTAGGCAAATATCAACATTACATGATTGTCAGAAGTATGACTGATGTTTTTGTTTAATGCACTTCCTTTTCACTCTTACACTGTCACTATGAACATTCTGTGAAGCAAAATGTAGCTATCATATTTCAGAACAGCAGCTTGATTCATAGAGCTGTATACTAGTACCAGTACTGGTACAGTGTACTGGTACAATTGGGTACGGGTCAAAACTACAGTTACTGTCCTAGACTGCTGACAGAAAGCCTGGCTGGGATGACAGGTCAGGGGATGGCAACTTTGACAGATATATTTACCATGAAATTGCCGTCTGGGTGGCAGTGCACTGAAGCCACATCTATACTATACTGCAGCATAGGAAAAACATGTTTGGAAGGCCTGAGTCAAATTTTCATCTTTATTCTAAAAGATCTAAAAATGATACCTCATAGCTCACTGACGAGGTGGTCATTATCACTGTTCTCGCCGGGGCATTTGAGCGTAGGGGGCCCTACGCTGTGATTTGGATCCCCTATATGCTGTGATTTTGGCCCCTACGTTGCCGGTTTCAACCAGCGTAAGGGGGATTTTCTGTTGTTTTGATGCAAAGGTAAAGAACTTTGGCTTTATTTCACAAACTTAAGCCCTCAAAATGCAGGAAATAGTGTCTTTGAGAGTTTTAAAGTTAAATATTTCTAGGGGGAGGATGCCCCGGACCCCCCTACATTATTCCTGCCTGCAGCCCTCATCCTCACACCTGTAGCGCTTGCCATGTGGCTTTGCCATGCAAAGATGCCCCTACGCTGTGAAAAAATCCAGGTGAGAACACTGATTATAGATGCCATGTAATAGGCTTGTGTCTGGCAAAATTAATACTATACTATGTTGTTTTCAGTTCAAACATGCTATTACCCTTGAAAATCCACCATTATTTGAACAAGTACATCTAGTTCAGGTACAGGCACCATACAGATCTGGACATGTACCTAACCTGTGTACCTGTACCAGTGTTTACTAGTAGGTACACAGCTTTATATAATCAATAGAAGTCTTACCCTGAATAGTACAGTATGGTGACTGTCAGGTTTGAGGGAGGGGAGGGAACTGCTACAGGCCGGGGTTCTGTTCAAGGCAGATATCGGTGTCCCAAACCAGCTGGGCTGAGAAGGATCTCTCTGGGATAACACATCTGGACTGGAGAACAAAAATACACACATAAGTGCCATATTTTGCTTCAAATACATCTGTTATGACAATTCTTTTGCAAGATAAGAATCACTATTTCATTGATCATGTAAATAAATATAAATAAAGCGGTCGAACCTCGGACTGAGAACGAAGCATGACACTTTTTTGTTAGCTAGTACTGCAATGCAGCTTTGCTAATGCCTAATGGCTTGCATGTTTTAGCCAAGCACACCAGGTCACCCATACAACTTACTCTTCTCGATAAGTGTGTTGGGTTGTTTTACATGCAGAGCTTTAACGATTGTGGCTTAAACTTGAAGCTCTCTCATACACAGGGCAGTCAGCTGAGTAACGTCAAAAAACAAAATGACGAATGCAATCCCTTTCATCATTCACTCACAGTGGTGGGACTTACTTAGAAAACACTGGCTCTGAGTCTTCATATACCAGGGTGTCACTCTGGTTGGAGGGTGAGGCAGGGGAGTCCATAGGTGGTTCACTTAGGACAGGAGACTCTGGAATAGTCGTGGGCGAATCAGGAATAACTATGGGCGAATTTGGACCTCCGTGTTCTGGACTACTGTCAGATCTACTTCTTCTTTTGTGTTTATGGTCTCTCCTTCCATGGTGAGATGTAGATGTAGTGTCTCTACTTGTACCAGGCTTGTCTTCATCAACATACTTGCTCCTGACCACGCCCGACGGACTGGGTTTATGTCTGCCGTGTCGTGAGGAGCTGGAATGACTAGATGGAGAGTCATGTGACTTGTGATGCCTGTGGTGATGGCTTGAAGGGCTCTGATTGGCTGGCTGGTCATCATGTGACTCATCATCGTGAGGAGGAGTAGACCAGGGTGATTTTGCACTTCTGTACAAGAAACAAAAATGTGCTTTTAAAAGATCTACTCTTGAATTAGCAACAGTAGTATACATATCAACAAGAGATCTTATTCATGTATTACTCGGAGTGGGTACCCTTAAAGAATCCCAACCCAAAAAATTAACAGCTACATGAATGTGTGATTATATCGGTGGGAAATTCCCTTTTAGCCAACCCAACTGATCTGTGTCAAACTCATGAAAGCTTGTTTGTAACTGATGACATCAGCGGGTAAAGTTTGGTAGCCCCGGCCCACGCAGGGTTTGACGTGCACATGCGTGCATTTTGAGCGATGCGGTCATGCGCTTACAGCTGGAAAGTGTCCTACATGTAGCATAGGTGGGGTGTAGCTAACTGCAGTTTCTAATTGCCATAAAAAAATTGTATGCCTACTGGTATTGGCAATTTTTTCACATGATCTAGCAAAATAAGGGTAAATGTGCTCATCATAGAATGAATGACCATGGTGCGTTTCCTATAGCTTCATTTCGAACGCGCCCTTATCAAACACATATCATAACATGTAAGCCTATGGGACAGAAAAACTCATGAATGAGACAGCAATGTTTTGACTTGAGTGTGTAAAGGTAAATAAAGCAGGCAACCTCACACTGAGGACGAGACATGGTGCTCTTTTGTTAACAAGTGCAATGCAGCTTTGCTAAGGCTCGCATACTCTCACCTCTCAAATAAATGTACCGGTACGTTTATTTTTTTTCGCCTAAACATCCGCCCGGTACTTTCTTATTTTAGACGGTACGTTTATTATTTTTTCAAAAGTTGGGATTTTGCTAACCAGAAATCCCTCTAAAATCGAAATTTTAGGTTTTTCAGCTCATATTTCCCCGGTATTTTTGCTAGTAATTCGCTATTTTTCGGCCTAGCGGCGTTGATTTCCCCACCGCTATCACCGGCGGCAGCCTTTGTGAAATCCTTGTGGCACTCGTAACATATCGGTCGATCTCGCTATGACGTTACAAAGTTAACGTTGTTATTGGGGGAAAATAAGACGCAACACTGACATTTCAAAATACAATTTTCATGTAAATAACTTTGACTCTCTCTGTTTACATCGTAAACCAAACTTGCGGCACGCTGATCAAAAAACGTGTCGAGTAGTAGACTTGCATAGGGAAGAATTCGATGACCGCTATCGGCAGTGGGGCGGAAGAATAATTTGTTCACAGAAGATACATTACACGTAAAAACAACAATTATAACTTAACTTCCCTTGTGAAATGTGTTTTGAGGCCGCAAAGTCTAAGAACGGCACAAAACGAGCGGTAAACAACAGCATGTTTTGCCATCGAAACATGGCCGCACCATCAGGCGTGGTGACAGTAAAACTAGCAGCATATTGCATAGTGCAGATTACGATCTTTCAAATGATACCGTAAACACGTGGAAAATGTTATATTTTGCGGCAACGATAGAAACAGAATTCTATCTATATTTTAGGAGGGTTTGTATTTTAGAATAACCGTAAGATTTTCCAAATTTTGCGGTAAAGGGCCGTTTTTATTGTCAACATGTATCGGTAATTTCTTCGTATGTGCGGCCTAAAACGCTGTGCTACTTTTACAGTCGAGCTCTGTTCAATATTGTGGGCTTGACCGCGGGAACTCGAAATCCGAGCGTCTCACAAAAACTTTGTTCTCGACGCTATGGAGCAAAAGTTTATGGACATTGCTCTTTTTTTGGTGTTCATATTTTGGGGGGGGGGGGGTAATGTCTTTAGAAAATATGATTAGGAACAATTTAGCTATCTGATGATTTTGATCATATGTCAGTAATGATAAAAGATAATGAAATTCATGTACAACAATTTTCCTTGATCACTTGCTGCAAGTTCCAAGTAGAAAATGCATAATATTATACACTGTATCATGTACATTTTCACTTGTTGAATTTGAAGCACCGTGGCCCCCGGTTAGGGGTCATAGTGGGGAACCTATGCCCAAATTTTCAACATTACTATTTTATTTTATCGAAGTGGCAAGCAGATCATCATCATTTGAACAAGCGTACAGTTATTCTGTTCAATATCCATATACTTAATAGGTATGGTCCTCAGGCATAATTGAAAACATGCAACCTACCTGCTATTATCTTATTTCGTGTGGACACAGTTTACCTCGATCGTCAATTTTGAAATTTTCCGGGGGGTACTTTTATTTCAGGGGGTACTTATATTAGATTTTGAAGATTTTTCCGGGGGGTACTTATATTCCAGGGGGTACTTCAGTACTAACTTGAGTATGTATTATGACTAGTAAGTCATATATGTACCTGTTCAGAAGAGTGCATGATAGAGCTGTGTACACTGTACCGATACATGTACCGGGTACAATCAATTAGGTACTAGTACAGGTCCAAAATACCTGACCCTGCTGTATCAGTACTGGACCTGACTCAGGGGATGGCCACTTTGACAGATAAAATTACTATGAAATCACCGTGGCAGTGCTCTAAAGCCACTCTAAAGCACAGAAAACACATTTGCATGGCTGGAGTCAAATTTGCATCTGTGTTTTCATAAAAATAATGCCTAGCACAATCAAATATTATGTTTTTACCAGTTCTAAACATGCTTTTGTCCTTATTGAAAATCTAGCATTTTCCGAACAAGTACTCTCACCTCTCAAATAGAAGTACCCCCTGGAATATAAGTACCCCCCGGAAAAATCTTCAAAATCTAATATAAGTACCCCCTGGAATAAAAGTACCCCCCGGAAAATTTCAAAATTGATGATCGAGGTAAACTGTGTCCACACGAAATAAGATAATAGCAGGTAGGTTGCATGTATTCAATTATGCCTGAGGACCATACCTATTAAGTATATGGATATTGAACAGAATAACTGTACGCTTGTTCAAATGATGATGACCCGCGGTTAAGCCCACAATATTGAACAGAGCTCGACTGTAAAAGTAGCACAGCGTTTTAGGCCGCACATACGAAGAAATTACCGATTACATGTTGACAATAGAAACGGCCCTTTACCGCAAAATTTGGAAAATCTTACGGTTATTCTAAAATACAAACCCTCCTAAAATATAGATAGAATTCTGTTTCTATCGTTGCCGCAAAATATAACATTTTCCACGCATTTACGGTATCATTTGAAAGATCGTAATCTGCACTATGCAATATGCTGCTAGTTTTACTGTCACCACGCCTGATGGTGCCGCCATGTTTCGATGGCAAAACATGCTGTTGTTTACCGCTCGTTTTGTGCCGTTCTTAGACTTTGCGGCCTCAAAACACATTTCACAAGGGAAGTTAAGTTATAATTGTTGTTTTTACGTGTAATGTATCTTCTGTGAACGAATTATTCTTCCGCCCTGCTGCCGATAGCGGTCATCGAATTCTTCCCTGTGCAAGTCTACTACTCGACACGTTTTTTGATCAGCGTGCCGCAAGTTTGGTTTACGATGTAAACAGAGAGAGTCAAAGTTATTTACATGAAAATTGTATTTTGAAATGTCAGTGTTGCGTCTTATTTTCCCCCAATAACAACGTTAACTTTGTAACGTCATAGCGAGATCGACCGATGTGTTACGAGTGCCACAAGGATTTCACAAAGGCTGCCGCCGGTGATAGCGGTGGGGAAATCAACGCCGCTAGGCCGAAAAATAGCGAATTACTAGCAAAAATACCGGGGAAATATGAGCAGAAAAACCTAAAATTTCGATTTTAGAGGGATTTCTGGTTAGCAAAATCCCAACTTTTGAAAAAATAATAAACGTACCGTCTAAAATAAGAAAGTACCGGGCGGATGTTTAGGCAAAAATAAATAAACGTACTGGTACGTTTATTTGAGAGGTGAGAGTAGTTTAGGTACAGGTTCAGGTCCGGACCTGTACATTAACCCGTGTACCTGTACCTGTACCTAAAATTTGTTTAGGTGTACCTAAAATTTGTTTAGGTACACAGCTCTAGTGGATGAGGTAGCTCACCTGTTATGCAAAATCCACCCACACAAACAAACAAACAACGGACAACTCACTGAGCAGATTGTTCAAGTGGCTAACGACAGAAGGAACTGGTCGTAACTCACAGCTGCGCAGACGACCAATGATGGTGATGACAAACAAAAAAGACCTTCTTGTACCCACATGCCAAATATCAAACCATCCATCCAGTGCTCCTTGAGTTATCACACGGCTACCAGATAGACAGCCACACAAAATTTTGACAAATATACACACAAATGCTCCTTTAAAGTTTAAGTTTAACCTGTAAGCATATGACCTTCTTGGCAAAGGTAACAAACAAACCTCCTCCTCTCAGCAGCACCAGCAGCCCTCTCTCTCATCTGTTGGGACATCTCCTCACCTCTGTTGTCAGACATGTCTTCTTCTTTTTCATTGGCCAAATCAGACAGGATAGCTTCCTCAACTGGAAATGCAGAGAACCTTATGGGTCTGCATCAGGGGATCCTGGTAACACTTTACAGCATTGTACTAGTACTAGTAATTTGGGAGGGACGGCAATGCTTACGGTATTAAGCCATAAATTCTGAAGGGCCGACAAAGCTTAATTGTTGATGGTAAGTTGACTTGTTCTAGCGAAAGTTGTCTGGATCGAGTTCATTCAATCATTTCATGATCATTGTATTCATAGGGTGTCTGACAAAACTAGGCTGTGAACACTGACATGCCTGGATACTCCACTGTGACTAAGTTACATTGTGGCAATGTGGTAGGCGAATCAGTAATACAAACAATTGTCAATAACGCGTTAAAGCTCTGGATATCAAGAAACGTGCTACGTATGAAAGCAACCAATTCCACTTCAGGAATAATTCACAGACAATGCTTAATGTTAAATTAGAGCAATAAAAAACTAACGGTGAATTATAATAGCTTTGTATCTGTATCTATATATTGTCGGTATAATCACCATTCGGCATAACACACTAGCTCAGTATGGCTATAAATGCATGGAGATAGGAAATGCAGGCCCTCCAGTGATATAACATAAGCACAACATCATTTGGATATAAATGTTAGAGTAGAGTAGAGTAGAGTAGAGTAGATCCTTTCGGCCAGGTAGGAAGGTCATGTTCCAATTTAGGTGTTCTTGTTGTATTTCTTACTACTAGTATTGCTAAAAAAAAATCTCGTATCACAGTAATGCTTAACATGATTTTCAGGTGTTCACGTAACAACAAATCATCAATGCTACCCACAGTCAAAACATATCAGACATTAACACATTGACAGACCAAGTTGTTAGTAAACATGGACCAACCTAGATTCTGAGACTCTTCCGCACGCTTGCTGATTTTCCTCTGGAACGAAAAGCTGTCGAGGATACTTGTTTGTCTCAGCCGCTTCTTGGTCGGTTCTCCCGTCTCAGAGTCCCGGTGACAGTTCCCGGTGCTCATCGTCAAGCATGGTCAAACTGCATGTTGGAACACGTTAGTGTTTTTGCTGGAAACAGTTTGCTCCTTTTGTGTGATGGAAGGGGGCAAGGGGAGGGGGGCAGCTAGCGATATTGCAGAGACAAGATTTCCAAGTTCAGGAAGGAAAAGCGGTTTGTCGATATGTAAAACGTGAACGCAAAGCTACTGGTTTTCACACACGGAACCTTAAAAAGATATTTCAAGCGGTTGTGCAATTTCAGACCTAAATCTCATGATACAGAAATAGGGGCAAATTTGGTGAACCTTGCGAGATAGGGTCAAACACCGCATCAGACTGACCAAATCTTACTGTTTAAGAAGAAATGAATAATAGATAATTATCCTTATAAAAAAATATAAACACTTAGTAAATATTGAATTCTTGAATGTTGTCAAATACAAGAATATTGCATTTATTGTATAGAAATTGCCACATTTGTTTATTTTGTTTCGGTACGTTTTGAAGAAAGCAACTCAAAGTCTCGCCAGTTCGCGCGAGGTTTAGCCTGACTTCTCAACCTCGATTTCGTTCTCTTTCCCTGTGGCCCGAAATCAAGCAAAATGGTGAGTGAGAATGCCTAACAAAATCCTGAAATATCTCAATGTTAACATTGTCATCATGTTATCTGTATTGCATATACTTATATTTAAACTTTCGATACGTCGTATGAAATCAACTTTTTATCCATTAAAGCTACATATAGTGCTGAGAAACGCTTCCAAAATGTGTACATCTTTGGACCAGTGACAAATATCTAGGTGCAGGCATGTTAGGACGTTGAACAAATCTGTAGTGTGACCGCGTCAAACGATTGTCTAATTAATGTTATTGAAAGTTTTGTGGATCTTTCTCGACTTTACACCGCAGTCGTGCATTTTTGAATACGAAAACCTGCGAGAAAAACCAGTGATTTTGATTCATTTAAAGAGCGTCAAGGGGGAGGGGGGTGCTCAAGTTGTAATATTACAAATAACGTTACCTCATTTTCACCACAACCTCTTTGCTCCCACATGCTGTTTCGCCGTGCACAAACTGTGTTCCTGTCCACGTATCAAAACTTGATCATGAGAATTACAATTTCACCTATTTGATTCAGTAGAGGAATTGTCATTTCCCTGGAATACAAATTAATTATGCATAATAATATTATGTAAACGGAAAGATTACCAACCATCACAATATATCATCAGATGCTAGTAATTGTTACACATGATATGTATTTGATAAAGACTAACTGAGCACTATTTCTTCTGACAGAGTGAGGGTGTCGTCACCGTAAGAACGAGGAAATTCCTCACCAACCGCTTGATGCAGCGGAAGCAGATGGTATGTACTTGTGGCACATAGCTATATTTGTGTATTTAAGTTTTAAGAAATATGTTGATTATAGCACAGATGGCAGAAGTATAGTTGAAAGAAAGCATCTACTTTTTAGCAGTGGAGACTGCAGAAGGGAGTTTTTTCTTATCGTTTTATTCTACATACTAGGCCTTCGAAGTCGTAGGGCACTACGCTACGTAGGCCAGATCCAGTTTTTGCTTGTCCAGCCATTTTCTTTGGTTGGCGGGCACGATTCTTGTTCTCCCTGACTTCCAAACTCACCTACCAGCGCCGGCGGGCGATTTAGCAACTCCAGAAACCCCAAGTTAATCCACAACAGGGCCTGATACAGCACAAGTCAATTAAAAAAACAGCTTGTGTGTGCCAATTTGAAGAAAGGAGTTGCAGCCTGATTGGTGTGTTTACTCACCTGACCGGGCCTGACCAATCAGGCTTCACCTCCTCCTTCCTTCAAAAACGCCCTTCTGTAATGGCCACGGCTAATAATCTTTCAATCTATTGGGGAAATTTGTAACTTGAGAATTTTGAAATTTGATATTTTAGTTTTGGCGTGTTGAGTATCAAAGTGACGTTTGTGCTCTTGCATGTTTTTTAGGTCGTGGATGTTCTGCATCCGGGGCGCGCCACCATTCCCAAGACAGAAATCCGCGAAAAGCTCGCCAAGATGTACAAAACCACACCAGACGTCGTCTTTGTCTTCGGGTTCCGCACCCAGTTTGGCGGTGGCAAGACAACCGGCTTTGGTCTGATCTATGATACCTTGGACTACGCAAAGAAGATGGAACCCAACTACAGGCTGGCAAGGGTAGGTGTTTCTGTTTGTTATTTCGAGATATGTGGGATACAAAATAATTTTCTGGTTTCGTTTCAGAATAGATTATGGAAATAGAATACCTCTACATCACACATTTACAGTATTAAGAAACTATTATTTATATACATTGTATATTAATCAAGATATCTCTACTGACTCATTGTCATTGATGAAAATACAAATGTACTGGAGAATTTTTAGGCTCGGGAAAGGAAGAAATGCTGGTCAGTGATGAAATATTCATTGTTGCCAACTCACAGTTAACAGAAATGACTTTAATCATTAATGTCTGGTTGAAACAACACTTTATGCTGTCAAAACTTACAGAATTCATTGCAGCCTGATTTTGGTGCAAAGATTAATGAATTTATTGTCTTTTTTCCTGTTTTAGCATGGTTTGTATGACAAGAAGAAGCCCTCTCGGAAACAACGTAAGGAGAGGAAGAACCGCCAGAAGAAGGTTCGGGGTGTAAAGAAGACTAAAGTTGGTGCTGGCAAGAAGGTATGTCATGACACTGCAGAGATCTATTGCAGTGTGTTACTCTTTTGGTATGTTTTAACCTGTTCACATGTATCTATCTATATACATGTATCTTGAAAAGATGCATTGCCAAACAACCAAAAATTTTGATGTAATGAGGATGGCAGTGGTCTTCTACCATGACAATAACCGTTACCCTGTTTTTCTTGTTCTGCATGCACCTTCATACTTGCCTCTAATTCTTAACTAATAACTTGTCCTAAGCCCCTAATGATAACTTACTACAGATCCTTATGTTTTACTCCCTTCCTGCCTGAATTAGATAACTTTATACACACCTGTAGAAATTGCACAGACATATATATAGTGTCACATAGAAATTGTATACCAGTCCTGTTACTTTCTACTGTACTTGTTGGTGACTAACCTGTATTGTATGATCAGTGTTTGAAGACCAAGCTACAGAAAAGAACTGAAAATTGTTCATAACAAAAGATGCATGCACAGTTGTATTGTCATGAAAGAAAATAAACTGCCAAAGATACTTGTCACAATAGAAAAATTTGGCTGTGCAATCCAGAAATCAGTTGTCTCAAATATCTCTCTCCAAACACTGATGATCAGTAGATTAACCTTTAACCTCTGACCTTGTCCCTGTCTGACCTTGTCTTGTTTCATGCACCTGTCAGCCTGAAGCTCAGGTGGGCATGGATGTTTCTCACCTGCATGCCTTTACCTTAAGCCTGTCCTGCTCAAAATCTGGTGTTGCTAACATTGTGTCTAGGGTATATGTATGAAATAAAAGGGTCCACCAGTGTCTTCAAGTTACTCAAGTTTATGGAAGATAGGATTCTTTAGGAAATCAAAGTATTTCTAGACAACTTTGTCCACCTTGTTCCAATTATGGAAACGCAATGGACAAAGTTGACCAATTCTTCTGCACTCGTACCCTAGCTGTTTGGTCACTGCAAAACTACATGTACATCCACTATGGTTCATGCATGTTTTGAATGGAACATTTTCATTGTTGTTGGGACTGAAGTTGTTACCATGATGATGTGAGAGTTATTTTAGAACAGTCAGTTGCATGACAAGTTTGCATGGCGTTTGACAATAGATAACCTCCCTGAATTACTGCTCTGACTAAACAGTGCACAGTACTGTTTCAGCTTTGGACGATTGTGTATCTCAGTTTTTAAGAGATGTGTATTTCAGCTATATTGATTCAAATGGAGAAAGATTACTTCTCCCAATTGCTTATTATGCACTACAAATATGCCTATGTGTAAAGACTTGGTTTGTAAATGTAAGGCTGAAAGTTGCATAACAGTTAAGGTTGGCATTTCACCAACGTCATGCCAACAACAACATGAGTTTTTGTATAGGGCTTATTTCACCTTACATTGATTTCAAGAAATGGTTCCTACAATGTTTTTCCTTGTCTTTTTGTTACAAGTTTCAACCTTTTGTGTGATATGAGTGTGTCATTTTCTTATCTCTTCTTACATGTTGCTCTTTTCATTGATGGTTGATTGTTTTAACATTTCTATGGGTATCTTCTTTTTCTATCTCCTCTTGCCATTTTCCCTCCCTGGTTGCTGTATTCCCCGATACCCTCCCTCTTCACACACACTCAGGGACGTTGAGTTATTGTCTATATGGGTACCCTGAAGGTGAGATGTGCATGGGATGTGTGCATCAGACTTCAACACAACTGCCATGATAGATGTGTTTGAAAACTTAGTAATGTTTGGCCCTTTCTGCAGTGTATTTGCATGTTTTCTACTTTGTAGATATAGGTAACATTAGGAGATGCCAGCCTTTTTTAAATTTATTTTTCATGTTTCTCCTAGTCTGAGACTGCCATTTGTTGATTTTTTTTTCTTTTGTACTGCCATTGTTGTAGTCTGAGCATTCCATCTTGCATAGTATCATTAGCCAGTGTGTGTACTTACTCATCTTATTTAATTACTTGCAGTAAACTGCCCAGCTGAGGGCCCATGCCTGAAGTGTTTCCTGATGACTATCTGCAGGGATGATGTCTACAAATGTCACCATCAGCCAGTTTACTACTTGTTCTAGCCCTTCCATCAGTGGGCAAAAATAAAACAAAACGAATATATCCAACGGTTGTTGTCATGTTGTCTTTGTTGTGTTAAATGTGGCCTTGCTGAACTTTTGAAAGGTGGATTGGCCCCCATAACTACATAAACACATAAAAATTCCAAACTGTCTCAACCTGGAAACTATGGCAACAGAAGATTAGCATAATTATGGTCAATGAGATTCAAAAACAGTAGAATCCGCTTAACTGCACCACCCATATGTCAGCGTTTTTGGTGCAATTATCCGGCTGGTGCAATTATGCGAAATGCCCAGCTGGACCGCACCACCATGGGCGAGGGGGTGTATTGTTGGTCAGAAACACTAGCACAAAGAAAACAGACGAAATTATTCAGTTATTAACCTTATTCATTGACCCTTTGCTGAAAATAAAGAAATGACTACGAACCTGTTTTGATTTTTCATTTTTCCATGCGATCTACCGCATTACAACACACGTAATGTTACAGGGGAGGCATTCTGAAACATCGTCATGCCACTCATGGGATAACAGTTTCTGTGTTACATTACTTAGAGTGCAGTTGTCGATCTACGTAAATCATGTACCGCCATGAAACTAGGAATTGAAACTAAAACCTTGGTTACTGATTACGGGTGACCCGCCCGGGACCTCCCATACAATTCCTATCAACGTAACTGTCAATGGAGACCGCCTTCTTTTGTTACTCAAAACAGTTTTAAACATATTGGCGGTATTGCGCCTTTACACCCGGCAGGTATCGGCTCATTTGTACCGCGTTTGCCGATTTTAGCGCACCTTTTCAGTTAACTTCTCGAGGATTTTTGAAAAAAATTGGTGCAGTTATCCGGCATTGGTGACCATGCGCGGTGCAGATATGCGGAGTCACTAACAGCGCAGTGAATGGGAACCGGTTTTGGATATTGGGATTCGGTGCAATTAAATGGAAGGTGCGTTTATCCGAGGTGCAATTAAGTGGCTTCGTCTGTATTTTTTTCTACTGGTTTTCAAAGTAACATCATGAAACCATACAGAACGATGCAGAATGGTTGTAACAAAGCTACATAATCAAGACAACTTTCAGTTTTCAGAAAATCAACCTTGAGTTCAAATTTAAACTTTCAAATCAGCCTGTCAAAGTTGTTTTCTCAAAGTTATTTGCAACTTGGAAATGTCCTCGCAGTTGAATTCAAATGTTTTTCAGTTGTATGTCTAGAAATATGACTTGTAGCTGTGTGTCTACATGGTATTCTAAAAGCCAGCTATATTCATGTAGACTGGAGCTCTGTAGAACTTATAAGGTAGAACTGCACATGAACTGCCAGCCAATGTCTTAACTTATACATTACTACCAAACAGAGCATGGTAAGCCAGTGTTGTCATTTGTATTCTGTGTTACATAAAGCTAACTTATTCATGTACAGCCATACATCAATTCCTTATCTGACTACATTTCAAAAGTTTATTGAGAGAGTAACTTGTGTTAGTGGTGACCATCTTAATTAGCCTGTTGGGCCTCCACCGATGTGAACACCATGACAGTTAGTAGCAGACTGACCCTGGTGGTTTACGTTAGCCGAATTTACTGGGTAATTTTATAGTGCAAGCTTCCTCTTTAGATAGATTGTCCCCTTCCTGTCCATCCCCATACACATGTTTGGACTATAAGAGCTCAATTCCCTAAAATTTAAATATTCAAGAGTGTACAGTATTGTTATTCATTGTTTTATACATAGGTTTCAAGTACACAACACACATTGAAGATATTGAACATTTCATCGCGATTCTTACCAATTTTATCTCCTCATTTAGTCTTTCTTTCTGATGCAATTGCAAGAGTGTATTTTTATCAAATGATTTTTGAATAACATTTAACTTGTCATCCAACCCTAGAAGTGTCATGTTTTCAAACATAAATAGTGAAGCTGTTCACATGCAATCACAATTGAAACTGAAATTTACATGCTTAGTTGACATCATATTACCCAACCACACAATTTATTCACCATGGCATCAAGACTTCGATAACATTAAACTTTTTAACAAACTAAAATTGTTTACACACACTTGCTGCTTTTGAAATTAAATAGATACATGCTAATATCAATCTATCGATTTTGTACAGTCAAGCCTAACATAAAATGTTTTATGTTGTCACCACAGCCACCATACTGGTTGATTGAACTAGGAAAATTCAGACGTATAAATGTGCATATGTACAATGTAATCTTAATAAATAGCTTAACCTGCCTCATTCCATGTTTAACCATCCATTGTTATCCAACATGTCACCACGTTTCTGTCATAGTCTGTATAGACACTTTACGTTCTTATACCTCTTATTCAATATAATGTCAAAGACTAAATGAAATTAAGAAAAGTTAGGATTACAGATGTTTGGGTACAAATAACTATTACTTTCAATGAATGAGTACTAGTAACAGTAGTAATATACAAGATTATATATCATATAGAATGGCTTACACCTCATAGATTATCCCTTGTCTATCTGTTTCATAATTCAGAACACTGAATGGTATTTATGTCATCTTTCCAGGCGGGTTATCTTCTAATATGAACAAGATTAAGACAAGGTCTGACCACGTGAAGAGGTTAGAAAGAGTTTGCTAGGCTGACAGGAAAACGAAAGCCTGGGCAAAATTCAGTGCTACCTGATGGAAAAGTACTCGATAAAACCCATTGTGCGTGTTTTCCAGGACAATGTATCAATTCAATAAATGGGCATACTATATAGCAGGTTTAATTTTTACATATATAGCCAAGCTTTGGATGGTTTCCTCCTAGAACAATGTGAAAATCCACCATCAAGAACAAAAATTGCCATGGCAACGAGTGGTCAACTTATAAAATGCTTATTTTAAGTGCCAGCCAGGTTCCTAGCAGCATAAAAATGTTAAAGAAAGGTCCTTTTTATCTCAATCACCAAGTTTCACCTACAATTATGTTGTTGCAATTTTGCAGCTACAATGGAAACAATGGCGTAGTCTTTGGATCGCTGTGGCCCTCCCCATTAAGAACCCAACATTTTGTTTTGATACGATGTTTATAAAGGTCTCGGCTAGAGCTGTGCCAAAAGTCAACAAATTTCAAGTGCCCGTTAAGGAGGCATTGCATGGTAAAAACGTCAAAAAGATAGATTTTCGTCAATTATGAAATTTTACAAAAACAGGTTATATTTAAACGTTTGTTGCAACTCACTGCCAAAAAATTTCGAGCAAAACTTGACATCATTTTTTCTTGTTAAGGTATGGATAATAACATGTTAGAGGGCATAGAGGCAACAAAATGTCTGTTCATTTGTGGGAGTTAAAGTTCGACAAATATTATTTGAGAGAGCGGCCTTCTCAAGGCGAAAATACGCCATTTTGAAAAATTGGTTGTTGCCATGGCAACTGGTAACCACCGAACCAAAACTTTCCCATTTTCGTAGGTTTGGGCCAATGCTCTACCACTACACAAAGTCTAAGAAAATTAAACAAGACAATTAAAGCCTCTTGTGTTCTAGTTCCAAGGGCATTTGCTCTCTTTTTGTCAAAATGATTTAAATGGTCAAGAACCTCCCATGTCATAGCAAAAATCACACCTAGCATAGCCAGGTGGACGCCGCTGCGAGTAGTGTATGAGGAGCCCAGGACCCCAGTCGGCAAACCAGCTTTACACATTTTAGTTACCTTGTTCTCCATGATTTGCCAATGGATAAGATATTCTACGCTATCAAGGAATTCGCCGGTGTCTGTATTGTTTTCTGGGCTAGCGTCAGCGCTTTCTGAAGTGGTCCTGGGCGATACATAATTATTTCTATCGGAATTGGGCGATGCTTGTTCTTTGTCCAAACTGGCGGAAATGTACTCGTACGCCTCGGTCACACGGACACAGGCAAACGCAACGTGGAGATAAGGTGTGACTGATAGAGCAGCAATCGCCATTAATCGCGTGAAATGAGTTGACCACTCTCCAAGAGTAAGACTGACATCGGATACATACACATGGGTGTACAACAGTACCAATGTAGCACTGAAGAACATCATGGCATTCATCAGAAATGAAAAATTCTTCCAAACTTTCTCGTGCCAATCGTCGTGAAAAATATCACGGTTCAGTTTTTCCAATATCATATCGGGCCGATTTTTATATGTTTTAAAGATGGTCGGAGGCCTCGATTTCTCGGGCCTTTCCTCGGCAGATTCCTGGGGCCTTTCCTCGGCAGATTCCTGGGGCCTTTCCTCGGCAGATTCCTCGCCAGATTTCTCGGGCCTTTCCTCGGCAGATTCCTGGGGCCTTTCCTCGGCAGATTCCTCGCCAGATTTCTCGGGCCTTTCCTCGGCAGATTCCTGGGGCCTTTCCTCGGCAGATTCCTCGGGCCTTTCCTCGGCAGATTCCTCGGTTCATTTCTCAGCAGATTCCTCTGGTCCTTTCTTGGTAGACTCACCGTTCCCACCAATTTTTTCCTTGATGTAGGCCGCTCGTCGGCGGAGCACGCAGGCCATTTCGGTGGCATACCAACAATACAGGCAATATGCAGGGAACTCAACATGGAACAGAAGGCTCCACCACGGGCAAGCGTTTTTGTAGCTAGGTGCATTAATGTGAAAATTTGGTGATTTTGCTGCAAAATTCCAAGAAAATGTGACATAATGTGAATCCGACTATAAATATGTGAAACCCAAAATGTGATTTTTTTTTCAAAATGTGAATCGCGAAATGTTATCATATGTGAAACAATGTGACCCTTTGAAAAATGTGAATCCATTATGTGAAATCGCACAACCCTAAAACGTGACCCAAAAAAATGTGAATGTGAAATGTGAGAAAATGTGAAGAAATGTGGAGGTTTTCTTCCGCAAACTGCAAATAGTCAAATGTGAAATTATGTGAAATTCAAATCACATTTTTTCACAGAATCCTGGGAATGTAATTTTATGTGATAATGTTTCACATAAGTTCACATTTGCCGGTGCCCTAGCTGATTATGTGATTTTATGTGAAAAAAATGCCCAACAGGCAACAGCTTTGATTTTCCAAAATTCCAAAGTTTAACAGTAAATACTATGTTGATGTAGTAATCATCTAAATATTTATCATTAAGA
The DNA here is from genome assembly GCF_035083965.1 of Branchiostoma lanceolatum. Classification (NCBI taxonomy): domain Eukaryota; kingdom Metazoa; phylum Chordata; class Leptocardii; order Amphioxiformes; family Branchiostomatidae; genus Branchiostoma; species Branchiostoma lanceolatum. Next base: position 16,195,117 of record NC_089735.1, read on the forward strand.
AATAGATATTAATGCAATCATTCAATAAATCATTCACGAGCATCAGGAACTAATGCAACACCCTTTAAACTTTTCGTCTCCAGCATCTACCGACGTTCGATCTTGTAAATGCTATCAGAAGTAATCTCTGGTAATATTTACATTATAATATCATTATCAAGTATGTGTTAAGTGATCTCACGGGTGGATGCTGTAAACATTTCCGCTGCTGTATGACTATGACTGCGAAATTCCTAACTTGGCATCCAGTCTGGCGTGTCGTCATTAGCTATAGGCCGGGCAATGTTCGGCCAACCTTGGTTCGGCCAAGCTTTCTTTCGGAAAGACTGAGCTTTCTGCCGTTACGGTACAGGTTATCTTTGGCAACAGGTGGATGTATTACATGGTAAAAAGTTAATCGGTCGCAACGACAAACGGGGAACAAATGAACACCTACCACGTAAAACTACTATCGGGTGCCAAATATTACCCCGGGGGCGGTAAACCCTTCTGTCCCGAAGAGATCCCGGACAATACACGGTAGACGGGATTCCAGATTAATGGTTCCCTAGACTTAGGATCTAAAATTCAAAGAGCCCAAGGAATCATACTAGAATCTAACATATTTTCTGATGTTAAACACCTCTATCCAACTTCTTACAGTGTCCTTAACTTAAAAAAGGAAACACGGAACCATCAACTTTTCAATACGAGATGATTTAGTAAAGGTCTATCAGGGCGTGTATTTGTACTTTCTATTTTGAAGTATTTTTCAAACCCTCCACAAAACACCCATTACTCAAAATGTATTACTAGGATGCTGTATATCTTGTCATATTATAACATACATTTTCAGGGGGGCGAAGATTCTCAGGTTTAGAAAACAACACGGAACTGTTGATTTTCTAATTTAAGACTGCCAAACAGATGTTTTTATATGACGTGAACGAAATTAAATCCGCGCTGTGTTTATATCTTCACGAATAAAAATAGTCTAACGCTCTACAAGTCAACAGCAGCCTATGACCTCATACTTCATACTAGAATTCTAGATATCTTTTGACTTTACAATATATCTTTCTCTCTTCCAACATTGTTTCTAAAACCAGAAAACAACACGGAACCATAGACTTATGGATACGAGACAATTTACAATAGTGTTTCTGTGAGCGCATTCAAACTCTTTAAACCGCGCGCGCTGTGTTACTTTCTATTTAGAAGTTTTTCTCTCGAATCCTCTACAAAACACCCGTGACTCAAATTAAAATACGAAGATACTGTATATCTTGACGTATTATAACATGCATTTTAGGGCTGTCAGAGGTTCGACGGTCTAGAAAACAATACGGAACTACTGATTTTCTAATCCAAGACTACCCGACACACGTGTATGAAATCCGAGCTCTATACATTTCTGCCCGGATGCAATTTTCCAAACGCTTTACAAGTGGCCGGTAGCCTATGATCTAATACTAGAACTCTATGTATCTTGGGACGTTACAACAAGTCTTTTCAACTTCCTACAGTGCTCCTTACACTAGAAAATAACACGGGACCATCAACTTTTCAGTACGAGACGATTCACAATAGTGTGTCCGTGAGCGCATTTTAACCTCCTTGGTATAAGTTTCTATTTGTATGTTTTTCTCTGGAATCCTCCACTGAACACCCGTTACTCAAATTGAATTACTTGAATGCTGTATATCTTGACGTATTATAACATGCATCTTAGCGGTGTCAGAGGTTCGACGGTCTAGAAAACAACACGAAACTACTAATTTTCTCATTCAAGACTGTCCAACACACGTTTTATTTGACGTGCACGAAATCCGCGCTGCATAATTTTCTGCCCGGATGCAATTTTTCAAACGCTTTACAAGTAGACCGTAGTCTGTGATCTCATACTAGAATTCTTGGTATCTTGTGACGTTACAACAAGTCTTTTTAAATTCCTACGGTGTTCTAAACACCAGAAAACATTACGGAACCATCAATCTTTCAATACGAGACGATTTACAATAGTGTGTCCGTGAGCGCATTCAAACTCTTTAAACCGAGCTGTATAACTTTCTATTTAGATGTTTTTCTCTGGAATCCTCCACAAAACACCCGTTACTCAAATTGAATTACTAGGATGCTGTATACCTTGTCGTATAACAACATGCATTCTAGGGGTGTCAAAGGTTCGACGGTCTAAAAAACAACACGGAACTACTAATTTTCTAATTCAAGACTACCCAACACACGTTTTATTTGACGTGTACGATATCCACGCTCTATATATTTCTGCCCGGATGCAATTTTCAAAATGCTCTACAAGTGGCCCGTAGCCTATAATCTTATACTAGAACTCTTGGTATCTTGTGACGTTATAACAAGTCTTTGTGAGTTCCTACGGTGTTATAAACACCAGAAAACAACACGGAACCATCAACTTTTTGATACGAGACGATTTAGAATAGTGTGTCCGTGAGCGCATTCAAACTCTTAAAACCGCGCTGTTTAACTTTCCTTTTAGATATTTTTCTCTCGAATCCTCCACAAAACACTCGTTACTCAAATTGAAATTCGAAGATACTGTATATCTTGACGTATTACAACATGCATTTTAGGGCTGTCAGAGGTTCGACGGTCTAGAAAATAACACGAAACTACTAATTTTTTTAATCCAAGACTACCCAACACACGTTTTATTTGACGTGTACGAAATCCACGCTCTATATATTTCTGCCCGGATGCAATTTTCCAAACGCTATACAAGTGGCCCGTAGCCTATGATCTCACACTAGAATTCTATGTGTCTTGTGACGTTACAACACGTCGTTTTAAGTTCCTACAGTGTTCTAAACACCAGAAAACAACAAGGAATCATCAACTTTTCGATACGAGACGATTCACAATAGTGTGTCCGTGAGCGCATTCAAACTCTTTAAACCGCGCTGTTTAACTTTCCTTTTAGATATTTTTCTCTCGAATCCTCCACAAAACACCCGTTACTCAAATTGAATTACTAGGATGCTGTATATCTTGACGTATTATAACATGCATTTTAGGGGTGTCAAAAGTTCGACGGTCTAGAAAACAACACGAAACTACTAATTTTCTAATTCAAGACTACCCAACACACGTTTTATTTGACGTGTACGAAATCCGCACTCTATTAATTTCTACCCGGATGCAATTTTTCAAACGCTGTACAAGTGGCCGGTAGCCTATGATCTTACACTTGAATTCTATGTGTCTTGTGACGTTACAACAAGTCTTTTTAAGTTCCTACAGTGTTCTAAACACTAGAAAACAACACGGAATCATCAAGACGATTTACAATAGTGTGTCCGTGAGCGCATTCAAACTCTTTAAACCGCGCTGTATAACTTTCTATTTAGATGTTTTTCTCTCGAATCCTCCACAAAACACCCGTTACTCAAATTGAATTACTAGGATGCTGTATATCTTGACGTATTACAACATGCATTTTAGGGGTGTCAAAGGTTCCACGGTCTAGAAAACAACACGAAACTACCAATTTTCTAATTGAAGACTACCCAACACACGTTTTAGTTGACGTGCACGATATCCGCGCTGTATATATTTCTGCCCGGATGCCTTTTTCCAAACGCTGTACAAGTGGCCCGTAGTCTATGATCTTATACTAGAATTCTTGGTATCATTACAACTAGTCTTTTTAAGTTCCTACGGTGTTTTAAATACCAGAAAACAACACGGAACCATCAACTTTTTAATACGAGACGATTAACAAGTGTGTCCGCCAGCGTATTTTTAAACTCTTTTAACCGCGCTGTGTAACTTTCTATTTAGAAGTTTTCTTCTCGAATGCTCTACAAAACACCCGTTACTCAGAATTAATTACTAGGATGCTATATATCTTGTCATGTTACAACATGCATTTTAGGGGTATCGAAGGTTTTCTGGTGAAGAAAACAACACGGAACCAATGATTTGCCAATAAAAGACAACGTAATAGATGTTTGTCATGACGTGTGTGAAATTTATAGCTTTTCTTATCGTAGTTTTTCGATCAAGTTTTTAGTAGCATTAAAAGTGGCGGTGACTTATTTGTAGCTTATTCAGGGGAAATCGGTAGTGATTAAGACAGTCCAAATTCCAGGGAAGGGCGATATAAGGATTTTAAGCGAATGTAGATACATGCATAGACCATATTGAAACCAAAAAAAAAGCAATGTAAATTCTGTATGTGTCTTATTTGAGACAGTCTCACTTTATCCCTGCTTCGGCACATGGGAGTTTTATCTGTGAAAGGTCCAACATGTGTGAAATTCTACCATTTCACACTTTCGCAAATAAGGAGTTTGATATGAATATCAAAGAGTCGGCTTTGTATGAGCCCGTTACAATAGAGCTGCATATGTACAAGGAGCGCGGCAAGGATTTACAAAACAGGCATTAGCCTTTCAAACAACAAAACTTTCTGTCAAAATGTGAATGGGGCGTGACATTAGGTGCTTTCACTTGTAAAGTAGTTAATCAACAACTAAACAGTGGCACGCGTGGGGAAAGGAGGAGTTTTCACACCTTCTGTCAATTGTTGTCTGAATGCTAAATGATAGTCAAGTCACAGCGCAAAGCGTTATATCGTTTTCAACGCATATGTTGCGAGCATATCTCCTAAATGTTTAGCTTAATCGACGAAGAAAAGTGACGTGGAGAAAAAAAAAGCTACCTCCTAACTCGCTTAAAAATGTCACCGTTTAATGATGGTGAATTACCATACTTTGAAAGAAAGACTACATGTGTAAACGTGGGAGAGGGGCTTGTGGTGTCGGGAATGTGTAGTTAAATGCATTATAGACGTCATATATAAACGTCGGGAAAAAATCACTACACTTACCTTTTACATATTCTGTTAATTCAAATGTCTTTAAATCTTGTGTAAGGCAATTCACATTAATTTCACATGTAAAAAATGTGAAAATAATGTGATTGGCCTATCACATTTTTTCACATTTCGCTTTTTTTGAACATCACATAAATTTCACATTTCTCGGCTTGCTAGCTGTTTTCACATCTTTTAACATTTCGCAGCAGACCACATTTCACATAACTTCCACATGAAGTCACATTTTATAAAATGTGATTTGATATAACATTATTTCACATTTTCACCGAGGCCACGTTTCACATAAAATCACATGGATATAGGCGGCCGAAAAATGCACTGGTAGTCACATAACTTCACATAATGGGTGAACAGCCAACTTCACATTTAGATAACATATTTTTACATTTGCAAATGTGATTTTTCTAGATCTTTTAGGGTGAATGTGAAATAATGTGACGCAAAATGATAAAATTTTTTCACATTTTTGTGTCGCTCTTCAGAAATGTGACCTGAATGTTATTTAATGTAATTATCTGTCAACTTATGTGAAAAAATGTAATGCTGTTGGACCTCAAAATTGTTAACATTATATTACATTTTATCACATTTTCTTCGAATTTTGCCGAAAATTCACATAATTTTCACATTTATGCACCTAGTAGTGCTAGGCACACCAATGTGCCGAAGAAAATGATTGGATTAGAGAAGGAGCAGGTCACACATTCAACGGAATAAAGCAAAAAAGATAGAGATACGGCAATCACGACAAAGTACCACGTGCGACGTATTCGATATCGATAATCCCTTTTGTATGCAAGAGTTTCCTGGGTTTCGCCTTGCGAGTTTTTGTACTCCTTTATCGTCCAGCGAAGTATGATGAGAGCTGGCTCAAAAACAAGCAGAAAGTCGATCAGGCTGTAGGGGATGCTTTCTTGAGTCTCATACGGATCACATGTATAGTTAATGCTTTGGTTCATTCCTGCCACTAAGGATAGTCGAGTTTGATACATATTCAGCTATGTAGTATACTGGCGGTGAGACACCCCACAAACATAAGATACTAAAAAGGATGTTGATCGCATACAGTAAGCACTCAAGAATGCACAGGAAGACACAGATGGCAACAAATACATCAGTAATAGTACAGCACTCTTTAGTACAAGTCCTTTGCAGATCTTGCTGGTGTTGCACGTTGCCATTCTGCGAGCCTCCGCTGGGTGATTCGTTGGATTGATTAATGACGACGTTTTCCAATGGAGTACCTTCAGTTCCAGTGCCATCCCTGCAGATGATTATGACACACTGAGCAGTGAAGTACGACATCGTAATCCTTTGTATAGTAAGAATTTTTGCTGGGTCGGGCCGGATTGGGGTTTGTTTTAGGAGGTGTATTACTATTAGTGGTGCGTACCTAAACCCGAGTTTAGGTTTTGGTTCGGACTCAAGTGCAGAGGTTTAGGTTTAGGTTCGGACTTGAAATTCTGGACTTGAACCAATGGAATATGTGTCCTACGAATATTTTTTTCCTGTTTCATGTAAAATTGCATATTGACATAAATTGTACATGCAATTTGAAAACTATAATATGCGGAATTATATACAGTCAGCAATTAATGCAGAAGTTCAGTTATAAACACAAAACAGCAATGTTTTCATATTTTTCAAGTGCAAATTTCACGATCTACGGAAGCTTTAAGATTTAAATCAAAACGGAGTGTTAACGTGAGAGATGTTTTTTCAAGTCCGGACTTGTTTCCAGATGTTTAGTTTTTTTTCTACTTGGACCTAAAGGTTAGCAACAGGTCCGGAACAGGTCGCACCACTAATTGATAATATTGTAAAATTGATACATTAAAATGGCAATGGTCTAATATCCATGGCTTTGCTTTCAAAAGGGTTTCGATCAACGCTTGCAATGTTATCTTTACGTTTTATTCCTGTCTATTGACTTAAAAGAAGCATTGCAAATGCATTAGGGATTACCTGCTAAAAGGAGAGCACAGTCCATCTAAAAGTAATTAACTACCGGCGTGGTACAAATGAAAGATCACCCCCCCCCCCCCCCAATTGCAAGGACATCCATGTAGGAAGAGGAAGGCTATAAGAAATGATAGTAGAAGGAATGAAGCTCGGACAGACTCTTCTTCTCCTCTACAAATAAAAAAAGGACGATGACACTATAGGTTATCAAATGGAATGCATTGAGTGTTGGAATACTCAGCCAATAATTGGGAACTGATTATGAAAAAATATTTTTTTAAGATAATAAAATCAAATGTTTGATAAGTAGCCCCCTAACGTACCGAATCAGGGAAGTCGTTGTAGAGGAAAGCTTGTCATCCTCATCACTTGCTTCGTCCGATTCTCCTCTGAGTTGCCTATCGCGGGGAACAAATTTAGTAATCACATTGACGACTTAAACAATGTCGGATGGATGAATTCACAATGAACTCACAATGTTTGAATATACCTTGCTCAATTTGGTTTGCAAAAAGACAGCCACTTACCTTACTCCCTGTACCCCTTCATTTGCAGCGTATGGATCTCTTTTGGCAGGCATGATAATCCTTATGTCTTTTCAAGCTGCTGATAGATTAAAAAAACACCGTGATGATCATCAATGATATCGATGAGAAGAAAAACATTAACAAAAACTATGGAATGTATAGCCTCATCACATTGATAATTACATGCAATCTTTGAAGTATTCTCATACCCGTTTACTATACATTGTATGGCTCGACTGATCAATGCCAATGGATTAGTCAAACTAACTTGCTAAAATTAGTTGAAGGCCAGTGACAGTCATCATAGAAAGGTTTTGAGACTAAAAAATATAAATCCAGATTCCAGACACAGATAATGCGCCTCAAACCAAAATATCTATGCAGGTAAATTGAAGGTACGTAGCTAACGTTCAAGAGTAAACGTTTCAGGTATTAAGTCGCAAAGGTACCACAATAACCACATGATGTGAAAGCCGGCTAAAACCTTTAAAGGGGCGAGTCCAGATGGGTGTTTTCCGATATTTATGGTTGATAAGTGCCTGATTATGCTTCACCTCAATTGAGGATGCCTACTTTACCTTTAAAGTGCCTGGAGGTCACCTCCCTGACCTTGCCTTCGGAATAGTCAATATCAAACGGTTTTTAACGTTTTTTTTTAAGCACGATTAACTCACGGCACGATTAGCTCACGGCTTCTATTCATTACGGTGTCCACCGCTTTCAAGTCCGAGTTAAATTGATTCTGGATCCCGCCCGGGCCCAAAAATAGCCCGGTAACCACAGGATGTCGGACGGGGCCGTGTAGGAGTCACGCCTGAAAGGGCTAAAAAGAGCCCGTGAACTACCAGGCGGGCCCTTTTTTTAAATTGGGATCGCAACATGACGGTGTGCATTGCGCGCGCATTTATCGGTTAATTCGGCTTACATTGTCAGATTTCCTAGCGCTAGCCTGGGTTCCCTTCCATCCTCGTTTAAAAGGGTAATGCTTTTCTTGCGAGTTTCTCATTACAGTAGGCCTTGTCCATTATTGGTTAACATTCGTAGATTTCCTAGTCTGGGTGCCATCCTGGTTAGTTTATCAATTTATTTGGGGGAGCGACTATGGGAGACTTATAATAAATCAAATTAGATCGCGATCAGGCAGGTAATTCTCAAGAATAGTGGGTATCAGACAGACAGTGTCAAGCATAGAGCACAACGTACCAAGGAATAAAAGAGTGACACGTTCAGAGCACTTTAACATGTAGGCTTACAGCAATCTTAAGCTTACTTTGAGGACGCTGACGTTTCCAGCTTGACCCTTCAGGCACTAGGTGCTGTGGAGCCGTCTGTTGAGAGATCTGATTTTCTCCTGCTTCTCTAACTGGCAAGGACGACGAAAACGAAAGTTACTTTATAGTCTCCTGGACGCCACTGGAAAGTTCCGTGACGCGCAAGCTATGGCAACAACTATCAATTCACACAAAGTATAGATAGAAATACCCAATTTGTCAACAAATTACAGACTAGTCGGTATGTACGTGTGGTAAAACAAATAGGACTAGGTAGGTATTACTAAGTAGGTAGGTATAACAGATACACCTCGACTTAGCAAATGTCTACTTCAAAGTCTTGAAGGTTGACTGTTTACAAAAAAAGTGTGACAAGATAAGCCCTGACATGTAATGTTAATGCACGATCTTAGAAGAACAAAGCGGAAAGCACCATGACCGATGTTTAATGACGGCTAATACCTTTCAGGTCACAGTGTAGAGCTACACGAAATGGGATTTTCCGATGTTGTCCACAGCATGTTTTCTAAAATCATATGACTCTAAAACTATATGACTGATCATTAGATGAGTCATGCTAAATTGCCAAATTGAGTTTAATATAGATAAAAGTTAGTCTCCAACCAGACCCAATAGATTGCAAAGACCGTATCCAACTGGAAGAAGGAGCTTATAAGGTAACTAGTCTACAAGCAGACCTACGGGTTGGCAAAGACCGTATCCAACAGGCAGAAGGAGTTTTCATAGCCAACCCAAGTCTCATAGCCAACCCAAGACAATGTTTACTGTTTCGGGTTCAAGCCACTATTACTAGAGATTAACTGCAAGATTCCACGTGACCACATGGCGGGAATTGCCCTTACAGTTCCGACGTAACTGGTCAAAATTGATCGCATTTTGTGACGATTGAAGCAGTTTTGGTAGCGATCTTCGTAACAGATTGATTTTGAAAAAGAGACCAAGTCTTTTCTGTTGGCAACATTTAGTTTATTTTTCCTGGGAAGTTTAATTTTCGCGGTACAGCCCTGCCCAAGTGAACGGCCTCTCAGTCGCGGCCTGGAGGTGTCAGCCCGGCATGGCGCCGCACGCCCGTGCGGACAGAGAGTAATAAACTCACTTACAGAAGCACAGTTTGATTAGGTAACAATTAGATGTTAATAGCCTTTGTTCAGACCGACTTGTTCCAGACCTTAGATTGCACTATAAGCTCCTTCTTCCAGTTGGATACGGTCTTTGCAATCTATTGGGTCTGGTTGGAGACTAAGGTAACAAGACTGAAAAACATTAGATATCAGCAACATTAGATATTCCTGGCGGTAGCCTAGGTAGTTTCCTCCCTCGTTTTACGCTTCGGTTTTAATTGCGCAGATGCCCCCGTCGGGGGTGTAGCCCGTCGGACTGTCGGGCACAGGGGTGGCTTGCATGGGAGGGGTTAGCGCAGGGTGTCCCATGGGGCCACGTCGGGGTCACGCCCGAAATTGCCCAAAACAGCCCGTCAACTACGTATACCGGGCCCCTTTTTCAAATTGGGGCCTAAGCATAACCGTGACTCCCATCCCCCCCCCCCCCTACCATGTTTTTGAGGAACGAGTATTGTGGTCCCGCTTCTCCGATTGGCAAGGACGACGAAAACGAAAGTTACTTTATAGTCTTCTGGATACCACTGAAAAGTTCCGTAATGCACAGGGTGCTATGGCAACACTTTTAAGTTACACAAAGTAAAGATAGAAAACACGAAGTGTGTCAACAGAAATGCAGAGTTGGCATATACGTGATGGTACAACAAATACACCTCGACTTCAAAGAAGGTTGACTGTTTACTTGCAGGTGTGATAAGATAAGCTTTGACATGTAATGTTAATGCACGATCTTAGAAGAACAAAGCGGAAAGCACCATGTCCGATGTTTAATGACGGCTAATACCGGGGCGATGGTAGTGGCTACGGCAGCAGGAACGGTACCTGACTGGACCTTCTCTGGCTAGCTTCTACGATTTTTGTACCGGTGTAGATCTGCTTGGAGATTAGGAGGGAACCAGCTGTGAGAAATCGGAGCCACTACAACAACCCCAACCCAAACCACCCCCACCCTCCCCGAACACACACACCGAAACCTCTGCTTGGAAAATAGCGTGGCCTACGGAATAGTCAATGTGCAACGGCTATTCCAAAGGTGGAAAAGCAGCCCTTGACAACGTTCCTGCTTACTTTATCCCTTCCGAGCAGATAAAACTCTTGATAAAATTGTCAGTTTTAGAGCACATTGTGCATGTGTTAATATCTTTCTGTTCACCATAACGACGTCGGAATTCTAGCCTCTGAGAAGTCGAAAGTCTGAAGTCACTAATTCAAAAGCAACTTGGACACAATTCAAACTCACTTTTTACCAACGAGTACAGCTCAGCCATAGCAGAAGATTTTTTACGTTCTGTTTCTAACTTTCGTGGCAAACTCAAAATGATTGCATTTAGGACTTAGAAGGTGGCTTGATGTGACTGTCCTATGGCTTAAGATTCATCACAGTACACGTATGAGTCATTCTCTCAAGCCAGAGTCGTAAATATTCATTAAGTCGAATGTATATCAAAGGCTGGGGGACGACTCTGACGTGAGAGAATGGTACGAGTTGGTAGAAACTAGTAGAATGGCTGACACACACTTCTCAGTTATCATTTGAGCCATCACCTTATAACAAATGGCGAATGTTCTTTAGGTCAGAAACTGACTACATCTTTAACTTGAAATACAATACATTACTTTTTTGTACAAAAGAAATGCTTGGGATGACACAAAGGGTGACATGGACATGTCCCATTACGGTGTGCCTCGCGCGCATTATTGGCTTACATTCACAGATTTCCTGGCGCTAACCTGGCTTCAATTTTCGTTCTTTCGAGCGCCGGTGCCCGTCGGACTGCCGGGTACGGGGGGTCGGGGTGGGGGAGTTACAAGATGGTACCTCCCAATGCTCACAGAGCCATACATGCATATAGATGGGAATACACCAAAATAATATTTGCAAATAAGCAAGGAGCCACAATTAAATTATTCACGTTCCTAAACAGAATTGAGACCCTGAAAGTAAAATTATCCAGATTAGACCTCACAAATAGTGCCTCCCAACTGTTTGCTAAAATTTTCCGCAGACTCTGGCATGGGTTCTACCCACATCGCCACCTACCAAGGAATGAATGTTTTACGTTAACAGGTATATCTAGAAAGGTTTTAAGCTTACTTCAAGGACGCTGACGCCTTTAACTTGACACATCAGATGCTGCAGTCTGTTAAGGTACACGATTTCCTCCCGCTTCTCCAACTGTTCAAGTTCTTTTATAGTCTTCTGGACACCACTGGAAAATCCAATGACGCACAGGGTGCCATGGCAACAACTATTAAGTCAAAAAGTAAAGATAGAAAGCACGTAGTTGGTCACCAAAAATGCAGAGTTGGCTTATACGTGGGGTAAAACAAATACATCCCGATTTAGCAACTGTTCACTTCAAAATGTTGAATAAATGTTGAAGTTACTTTGTAACTTATTCAATAATTTTAGGCAGACAACCACACCTCTCTTGTGGTAGTAACTTAATCATTCAACTTTCGAGTTGTAACTGAATGTTTGGAGTGGCGGTACTAGTTTTGCCATACTGTCGGAAAATTAAAAGTTGACATTTCCCTGGTAGATCATGTGTAAGTTTCGACTACATGTGGACTTGATAACGTTGCCATCGGAGCGGAATTATAACAACTAAAATGTTTCGAGGCTCCGCCCACATATGCGGAAAGTACCATTACGTAAACGTAAACATTCATATAACGGCTACTACATCTAACGTCACCGTGTGAAAATAGAAGACATGTACACCTTATGGGATTTTCCGTTATTGTCGACAACAGGTTTTCCAAAATTTCATGTTTCGTGACTAATCCCTCATTTCCACTCATTGGGAAATATGGGGAGGGGGTGTAGCACTTCATCTTTGTAGCCAATGGGCGTGCATAGTAAAGAGCACAGACCAAAACTTGTCAAGGCATTCATAGGTCCGATATTCTGCCGTTGGTCAGCAGCAGCTGATTTGTTACATGTTACATGAAATTAGACAATGATTGCTTAATCGTTAACTTAATCATTGATTTGTATGCATATCATCTGTATGTTAGTAATGGATTTAAGTCAGAACGTCAGAATATCAAGATCTGTATTCACAGTCTAGTGGCAAATTGTTTCGTGAACAACACAGTCTGTGCTCAGCCCGCGCTATCCAGACATCTGTTTGGACTTAGTTTGCTCTTTGTCCTAGTAACTTATTTGATACATACACGGTTAAGTTCCATTATCATTCAGCTCTTGGATGATATTAGATACTTGGGGTAACGGTACCGGTTTTGTTGTTCTATCGGCAATATCTGAAATTTGTCTATCACCATTTCCAATTTTTTTCTCATATGCGGAATTGACAATTTTGTCATTGGAACTGGATTAGGCGTACTGAAATGTTTACCTATTCCACCATTGGCTCCGCCCACATGTTTTAGCGGAAAGCACCATGACGTATGTACGCCATTTTCATAACGGCTAATGCGCCATTTTCATAATGTCACAGGGCCAAAGTAGAAAACGTAATGGGGTTTTTCCGTTATTGTTGACAACATGTTGTCAAAAATTACATGTTTCGTGACTAATCCCTCCTTTATCTCGATGGAAAATATTGAAAGGGGTACTACATCATATTTGTAGCTTAAGGGCTTAGATTGCGAATGGTGAATAACTTACGACCCTAAAGATATTGATAGTTTCATTATGATTTTTTCAACCAATCGTATTTGTTCGTTTATTCTTATTGCAGTCACAAAAATGCAAAAGTGCATACTTACAAAAGCGTCCTGGATCTAGATAGTCTATGACGAACAAAGTCACATCCTATCTCAGGAAGTGTTATGCTTTTAAAACAGAAATCATAGATTCGTACACATCGCTATCGAAATTTACAAGATTTGTAGACATAACCTTTCCACACTATCTGATATATCATAACATACAGATAAAAGGCACTTAGACAATAAAATTATTGAATAAACTAAGATTATCTGTATTTGCCGCCACATGAAATTGCATCAACACATGCTAACGTTCATAATCTATCAGAAATGTACAGAGTAATTACAGTAAGACACATCCCTTACATCCCATATTGTCAAAATTATCTCACACAAGTGACCTACAGACAATGCTTCCATTACAGTCATATGAGTGCAAACACCTATACTTTCTGAAACTCAGGGAAAGTAAATCCAGTCAATACCAGCAACAGAGTCGCATAACAATGGAAATTGCAACTAAGAGTAGGCCGTGAGGCTGAATATAGTCATAAAAGCTTTCTGCTTAATGTTCACAAGGGCCTTTGGAGTCTTCACATCAAAATCATTTAGTTGATCAAGAACCCCCGTTGCATGATAAAGCTTACACCTCACATAGCTAGTTTTGCTAACAATACCTGCAGTTGGCAATGTTTGACAAGTCCAAGAATCCGGCATGCAAACAGGTTTTACACGTCTTATCGATACCATACTCTATGTATATGAACTGTAGGTGTAGAGAGAAATATTCAGCACTCAAAACGGTACATTGATTTACATAAAAACCCAAAAGTGAGTCTTCAACTTGCACATGTTACACAATCTTCATAGTGAAGTCCATTACACAAAGCCATGGTAAGTATGGTTTTACCCAAGCCTAGTATATAGTGACTTCAGGTACTACATTGGAATTCATTTTCACACCTGTGGATCGTTATGAAATGATACTAAGGAAATGTACGGTATAGGAATTAGTGCAGACTTATTCAAACAAACATGTGCATCGGACATTTTTATCTCCAATATATTTCACAACATATATATATACACGTCCACATTTTCGGATACTGACATAAGCTGACATACCAACTGTCATTGACTGTATTTAGTATAACAGGTTTAGAGAAGGCATGTATTCTTATCACATAAGCACATATCCTGGACTGTGACATTGATATTGGCAGCATTGTTGTCACTTTTAAGACAGTGTAATATAGCTCTTCTCTCACAATTTGTATCTACAATAATCACAGAAGTTTGGCTGTTTTGGTTGGAGGGCATTACAAAGCTTGGCAAACTCAACACAGCAAAAGAAGCCAGAGAACGTTATTGTTTTTAGTGGCTTCCCTACTATGTTTATGTTATTTTCATTGCGGGCGTGGGAACATTATGCACTGCGTAACGTTGGATAGGGTTATGAATTAATGACTTAAGCTTACGTCCAACACAAGAATGAATGGGGACTTTTCAGCTGACTCCGTCTACTCCTGGAACGTGACGTCAGAGACATGTGACAGTAGTAGCAGATCATACGTGCCAGATAACTTGTGTCGCCCCCCAGCTCTGTTCAAGGTAGACCGCCCATTCCACTCCTCTTGCAAAGAAATCTGGTTCTGTTTTCTGGCACGTATGACCCGCTACTACTTGTTAAGTCTGGCCCCATTTTGTATTCTTGCAATAATGAATGTTTATGACAACTATCTTACAATGTGATGAGAGGATTCATTTCCATTTTGCAATGTTTATCATCGCGGACTGCAAAATAGAAACATGTGTATATTATGGCCCAAAGGATAAGGATTGTAATTGCGACCCAAAACATTCGTAAGCCTGTTTTTATAGATTCTTGTGTCTCCGTATATTCTCGTGTTTCCGTAGATTCTTGTGTTTCCGTAGATTTTCGTGGTCTGCTAAATGTACACCATGTCTTTTTGAACATTGTGTTGCCGCAACACCCACATATCTGCCAAAACAGCACAAAAAGCACAGCTGAGATGCCAACTACAAGTGATATAGCACCGAACAGTGTTACTACGAACCTATCCTTTTTTGCATCACTGGCTTTGCTGTGTTCAAATGTATTGAGGTGGTCCAGAACTTCCCAGGCTACGGCGCCTACCATACCTAACATTGTCCAATGCACACCATTCCGTGTTGTGTATGCCGAACTAAGTATCCCATTATGAAGCACTGTATGCTGAACTTTGGATATCTCTTTAAGTAGCCTGTCCCACTGTGCACGTTTTTCACTCAATTGGGTTTGTTTTTCAATTTTTTCTATTCGAATATCTATCTTTTCCCACTCGCTGGGGTTGTCGAACTGAACTCTAATATTCTGCAGGTCATCTCTCTCAGCATGACCTGTGTCCTGAAGTTTCATGCTTTGATTGCTCTGAAAACTGTTTTCATTTTCTCTCCTCTCCGCTTCCATGCTTTTTTCTAACATCTTCTCAAATTTTTCAGTCACTCGGACACAGGCATATGCAACATACATGTAAGGCGTTAAGGCTAGAGATGCAATAGTAAGCAGTCGCATGAAGTGACTAAACCATAGCCCAAGAGTCATCTCAACTTCTGATATGTACACATGTGTGTATAGGAGAACTAGGATGGTAGCGGTAAACATCATGATATTCATGACAATAGAAATGTTCTTCCAAACGTCCTCGCCCCATGCATCATAGAATAACTCTTCATTCAAGTCCTTTAGAATTTTCCTTGGATCTTTGGTTTGATTAGCAGTCCCAAAATGTTCTTTGGATTTTTTTTCGATCTTTATAGCTCTTCGGCGAAGTACGCAGGCCATTTTAGTTGCATACCAACAGCACAAGGTATACGCGGGTACTAACGTTAGTTGAAAGGCGATCATAATCCACGGGCAAGCTGGTTTGCTAATAACTTTGATTGCCGTGCCTAGAAGTATGTTTGGGTTTAAGAAAGAACAGCTTGTGCACTCTACGCAGTGAAAAAGGAAAAGGAATAACATGTTCAAGGACATGAAGTAACATGTTCGACGCAAACGGTAATTTTTCTCCTTTTTGGTGGTTCCCTTGCCTGCTTCGTATGTCTTAATATGTTTTCCCAATTTCAATTTCCAAAAGATTATAACGATGGCAGGTTGTATATAAAGTACAAGATCAATCAGGTCATAGGGTATAGCCTCTTGAGCTTCCTCGGGGTCGCACGTGTCAGCTATCATTGACCAAGTTTTGTTTGGACCGGATCCTATGGTTGAGTTTGCCATGCTTTGCCCAAATATGTTCAGATCCCACATGCACAGAACCTCCAGAACAATACTACCTACATGGTTTAGGCAGCCAATGAAACAGAAAAGAAGAGAAAGAACAATAACAACGATGTTCTTACAGGGAATTGGAGGAACGTCAGGATTCGGTTCTTGGCCATTTGCCTGACTATTGTCTGCACCTTGCTCCGTACTTCTAGGTGTGCGTTGTTGCTGGCTTTTCAATCCGGTCGAATCCCCTGTAGCACCGTTGGTAGTCTCTGGTGAAGAATCTGGTGCCCGATCCTCTTGAATTCCCAGGTTGTCTGGCGTTTCTATAGAACTGTGTGACTAAAGAACGGCGTACAAGAAGGATATAAAATTAAGTTTTCGATGCCGCTATCGTAGATATTTGTATGTACATAATACTACATATCATGGAAGACATTTGTATTTCTAAGACTGTAGTTTGTCATGCTTTGCACAAAGCTTCCAGAGCAATAGCAAAATGATAATTCCTTTTTATTCATCGGTCATCATTGACCAAGTTTTCGAATCCTTTACTTGAGTTTGTCATGCCTTGCCCAAATGTGTTCAAATTCCATATGCAAGAAACCTCCATAGTAAACCTATGTCTAGTTAAGGCAGCCAGTGAGACAGAAAAGAGAAAGACCAATAACGTTGATGTTGACCAATAATGTTGGAGTAACTTCTGAGCCACTTGCCTGATTATGACCTCCCCACTTTTGAGGATCCATGGCCGAGGGCAACTTATGCCCAGGGAAGTGTGAACGGGGTCTAGTTGGACGTTGTTGCGGGTAGTCTGGACGGGGTGTAGGTGTGCGTTGTTGTGGGTAGTCTGGTTCCCCATCTGTTTTGTATACCGGGTTTTCTGGCATTTTGAGGAACTGCGTGACTGAACGACGACCTACAATACGGGTAGAAAGACTAAGCATTCAATCCTTTTGAAATTGACATTGGCATTCTACGATATTAGTATCCGTTTTCCTAAATGTGTTTTTGCAAGTTACACCATATATTTTCTCATTTTGCAGCTGATTTGTATAGTTTACAATATGGCCGAATTTTTTTTTTTGGAAACGGACAAAAATTGATGCGCGCGCGGATGTCATCCATATAATCAAATCAACATGGCCTTATTGATAGATATGCACGAAAAACTACCCTAAGCCATATTACCAGGAGCATGATATTTCCTTTTGTGTTGCCTTTCATCGAGGAACTAACGAAATATTTAGAACATAGCCATCCTTTCTTAACCAATCAGGATTGAGTATTTCTTGGGATTAAAATTATTAAATCCACATAGAGTAGCTACCTACGGGTAGGGGTGTACTAAACAACCAAAGAATTCGACTAAGTCGGAGACGCCCATGTACTAGCCGACGAATAATACACATTAAGACGGAGACGCCCATAATACATAAATCTGAACCCGAAAGTTCATTTTCCCCCCAAAACATGTCTGCAGTTCAATCTGCCATGCCTTGCATAAAATTGATGCATATATGCACGCCGTTGGGTAAACAGTGGGCAGAAGCTTAGCCGGGCTTTCAGGAAACGCTGCTATCTTTAAGGCCAACGTCTGCTTGGGGTTTAGGAATGGTACCGATTATAGGCCCCCATAACACAAAAAATAAAACACCAAAGGTGCTGCAAAACAAGGCAGAATATACGC
Organism: Branchiostoma lanceolatum; assembly: GCF_035083965.1. Classification (NCBI taxonomy): domain Eukaryota; kingdom Metazoa; phylum Chordata; class Leptocardii; order Amphioxiformes; family Branchiostomatidae; genus Branchiostoma; species Branchiostoma lanceolatum. Next base: position 16,213,513 of record NC_089735.1, read on the forward strand.
CCTATAGCTAGTCAAAAGTAAAATTAATCCTGATCTGACCTCATGAAATGTAAAGGGAACGCCAACCTTTTGCTAAAATGGTACCAAGTTGTAATATATGGCCACACCCACTGTGCATATGGATTCCGCCCATAGTGCCACGTATCAAGGAACGAGTAAGCCATACGTTTATATCATAAAGTCCATAATTATATTCACGACCGTGGTAATAAAAGAACAAGCTTACTGCAATGGACTTGGCGTCTCCCTAATTGAGCCCACGGAAACGACAAGCTTGTCGTAGAGGTAACCACCTTTCCTCCGTTCTTCTTCCACAGGCTGAGAAGACTAAAATGAAAGTTGTTTCTGAGCCTTGTGGGCGGTGCTGGAAACTGCCACGACGCAAAAATGGACTATGGCAACAACCGTTAAAGTCAAACACGAAATTTGGACTTGCTATATCAACAAAGTTGCAGAGTAGGCAGAATGGGGTGACATACATACACCATCACCTTAGCAACTGTCTACTTTAAAGGCTTTCTGTTGACTTGAAGGTGCGATAAGAACAGCGAAATAACTCTGTTCTGTTGACGCTAGAAGGGCAAAGTCGCATTTTCTGTCTCGTAAAAGGGCTGGGTGACTTGTCATTTTATTGGACTATACGAAAGAAATCAAATCGGAATTTGAGTCCATCACCTTCTGAACACGTCTGGACTTCAATTAAAAAGCAACTGCCGCATTGTCCATGGATACATGTAACATCTAGACAAATCAACATTACCAGAGACATAACTCGATACTTTGCGTTAGTCTCAAAGAAGATGATGGGTTGGATAGTTAACGATTTCGAGCTACTCCATTTTCTGATAATGATACCCTTCTTTCAGTAACAAGTAATTGAAAACGTTACGAATTTCTCAACATCTGCTTGGAGATTACTTTGTGCTGCCCTTTGACCGAGTAACTAACTAAAGTATTTACTATATCATGGGCTGTTACAGCCTTACAAGCACTCCTGTTTTGTTGCATAGCAGCTAAAACGTTTGGATTATTATGAATGTCTGGGGTGACGGTACCGTTTTTGTACTATCGACAAGATTCAGTATATACATACAATGTAGAATAGACAACATCGGAATTGGAACGGGAATATGAAAACTGAAGTGTCACGAGATTCCACCATGTGCTCTATCCACAGTCGCTGAAAGTACACAGTACCTTGACGTGTACGCATGCACCAAGATACGCCAATGACTATTTTATTGAAGAATACTGCACTCTAAAACACCATGATAATGCATGCCCAAACCTCCCCTGTAGTGATATGGGCCATTCCTAAGAGATGTTCACGCGCATGCGCAGCTAGAATAAATCTTTATGCGCAGATCAGATAATGTCTTTTCACCTTTGTACTTAGAGGAAGACGACACGACAACTTCTAGGTAAGTGTTTAACACGGCGCCTGTTATCTTTATAGAATTCCTGGAGTTTCTACTAAGATTCTCAATTTCTAAGTGCTTGCTTAATATTACCGTGCTCTTTTTAGAAGTTGTTGTTTTGCCATTTGGTCTACGTTTGTACCTGAGTTCTAATAATCTTGCTGGTCGTAGCTAGAAGTTCTGATGACTTAAAAATACAAATTTGAAACGTCCAGGATTGACTTTGACATATTTGACCTTTTCTCTGTAAGCAAAGTTTGGAGTTAGGCTGACGTTTAGAAATGATATAAAAGGATTGGTCACTTACCTCTATCTATCTCAGTAGGACACATTGTTTCTGAATGAATGGTTGAAAACAAAGGGATTGCTCGAGCTCTGTATTGTAGCGTAGTAAACCAAACGGTCGGAGATGGTATCAAATGGCACTATGAACGTATTTCTCCGTTTCTGAAAAAAAAAAGCCTTTTTTTTAAACATTGACGGGCTAATAGATCTCGTGATGATCAGCAGATATGCTCTGAGGTATCGGTGGAATGTTTAGATTCAGCACGTATTGTGTTTCTGTGGGCAGCGGTTGCTTTTATACGTGACAGGCTGATATACTTGGGTCATTCTTACATTTCACGTAAGCCTAAATTCCTTCCCTATATAGCAGTTACCTCATTTCGGAGTCTTATAGTAGTTCTCAGAAGTCTTAGAAGAAGTAACGTTCTTAGAGGCATCTTCGCTCCTATAGCCTTGGAAGCACGTCCGGTCCTAACCTGACGCCGGAATCTATCTCGGTATCTATCATTATATGATATGATATTACATTGTACCTTTAGTCTGTTAACTTTTGAATCCAATCGAATTCAGTATTTATTCATATTACATTCATGTTATCTTATATAATATCATAATGTATTGGGTTCTGTGTATTGAGGTAGCAGTTTAACAAAGAACATTACATCAGGTACACATAATTCGTACCCTGTCTTGAAATTTACTTGACGTCTCGGAGGGCAAAGACCGAATCCGACCAAAATAAATCTATAACATCAGAGACAATTTGTATGGTAAACTGTAATGTAAATTTACGCAGATGGGTATTTTTCTGGACGTCGTGACGGCTGCCCGTCAGTATGCCGACCTCCCGACATGTCTGCTGGCTTCATGTGTGTGTCTGCTGACGTATCTGTATCTCCAGCGGCCCAGGAACCTACCACCCGGGCCCAGGGGCTGGCCGATTGTTGGAAACCTCCCCATGTTAGCTAAGGTGAGCACGAACCGCACCACTTTCCTTCTTGTACTGTGATTTACCGTGGTACATTACTGTAGCCAAACACAAAATATTAGCAACGTGTTTTAACGTGTTTTAAACTTAAAACACGCTTTTGCATGCAAAATTTTAGCTATCATTAAATATGACCATGCCACTTTTTCAAACCATAAATCAGACTCGTGCTGTTGGACTTTTAACGCCTGGTAATTCACGATTTGACACATGGTGTAGCTGACCATATTTCATTTCAATGTTCTCTTATCAAATTTACATGCATTTCTATCTTTGTCACCAGGATCAACCTTCTGCTAGTTGGACAATCTTGGTTGTATGTAATAATGATAGTAATAATAATAGTCTTTATTGCATATTCCTGCCCAGATGGGCTAAATCCACGGATGACCACACATGGTCTACAAGAAGCAATATACAGAGCAAGAATTGATACAATTCTACATTCTAATATTGAGGACTACAAAAATCAAACAAATGGTGGACTATTGCTAAACTAATGTTAGTCACCAGTAGTTTCTTCCCTCTTTTTTAAACATTTAGAAACATGGCTACATACTTTGTCCATTATATGCTCTTTCTTACATTACATCAGGTATATGAAAATGTCCTGCTTTGACATTTTTGTACATTTCTTGTCTAATTCTATTGTCTTAAACAGCGATTGGCGCTCATCTTCATATAACGTTAAGGAACAATCGAGTAAAAAATGGATTTCATTTTCAACACATAAATGGTCACAGAATTCGCATGTTCTATCATTCAGAGGGGTACGGTTATGCCAATTTCTATGTGTAGGGAGCGGTCACTGGTGTGAAGTCTACACATCGCTCTGCGATGTTCGAAGTTTGCAACTTTTAAATAACTTTCTTTTCATATATCTCAAAAATAGTAACTGTACATTCTGCTTTGAGTTTCTATTAGCAACGGAAAACGTCCCAGTTCCGCTCTACATGCAAAGTTACTGGCGTTCGCCGAACTCCAAGGACATATTTACAGAATTTCAAATGTACAGTTTCTATCAGAGACTTGTCATTCATCTTACTTTTGCACCAGACTTCAGATCCATACAGTAATATCGGTACAATACATGTGTCAAACAGTTTACAATGTAGTGCTACAGAAGATCTAGCCTCTCCAAGAGTACTTCTGATGTTATACATTGCTCTTAAGGCCCTCTTTTGTGGCAGCGCTAAATGTACATCCTGCTGTATATATAACTCCTAGGTAACAATATGATGAAACTATCTCTATCTTTATATCACGTAGTGAAAAACTAAGATTTTCTAGTAAAAGGCCTCTTCTGTTAAATACTATAATTTTGGTTTTCGCCATGTTGACGGTTAGCTTCAGATTGTTGGCAATAACGGCCAAGAGTATTATTGCGTTCTGTAGTCCCTCATTACTTTCTGATAGTAAAACAATATCATCTGCATAAAACAGGCTATTTACTTTTGAAAATTATAACTGCGGGCGTTTAGGTGTTCCGCGTTGAGTTCATCTATAAGATCACTAATGTATGAGTTGGATAAGGTGGGGCTTAGATCTTATAGAACGCACCCTAGACGGACACAAATTTCAACAGGAACTCTATCCCTCAAGCTAAGCCCGCCTTCGTTTTGACACTGGCTTCGGACTGGTTGTATAATTCTTTGATTATATAAAAGAGTTCACCTGAAATACCATTGGAGAGAAGTTTGTACAACAGCCCCTAGTGACAGATAGAGTCAAAGGCTTTTGATAAATCGACAAAACAAGCAAATAAGCATTTTCCAGATAGTGTGTATTTAGATATAAGAGTTTTCAATATGAAGATGTTATCAGATGTCCTCTAGTTTTTTTTCGGAATCCTGTTTGGTTTGGTTTTATGATTTCTTTTTCTTCAAGGTTGACAGTCTTCTGTTAAGTATTGAGGAGAAGAGTTTTCCGAAACAGCTAGAAATGGCGATTCTCCGATAATTGTTGGGGTCGTCTTTTCTCCCTGTTTTGAAGATGGGGACAATGTTACTTTTGGACCATGTTTTGGGGACAGTTCCTTTCGAAAATGTGCTGTTAAGTAGTTTCAATAGAGGGGTCAATAGGATTCTTTTTCCTGCTTTAAGCATTTCATTGACTTTCTTGTTCTTGAGGGCGTGTATTGCATCGCTAATTTCTGAGGCAGTTATTGGGTTATCTAAAGGTTGGCTCACATTTTTGTAGTGCCTGAAATTTATGTACAATTTCTTTTTCAAAGTTAAGATCAAAAGTTGTTTGTTTAAGTTTGGAATTGCTGTGTATAGCTCTGAAGTGTTCGACCCATGTGTCGGCCGGTAGATCTTCTTGAGGTATTGAGTTGGTCTTTTTGAGTTCGTTGAGTAGGTTCCAGAAAGCGGTCGGGTTATTTTCTTGGAGATTTTGAAGGAGCATTAGATAGCTGTTTTCGAATGCTCGTTTGCGTTTTCGAACAAGCTTATTGAATTCATTCTTTTTCTTAAAATAGCTCCCTCTTAGGGATGGTTTTTTTGCTTGTGTACGAGAAGATATCTAAGATTTCGTAGTTCTTTCCGGGCCTCATAACATGTTTTGTCAAACCATTTTTTGTACTGTTTTGGTCCTTTAGCTTTCCTGTTACATTTTATTTTCAATGATATCTTTCCGGCCGTTTCTACAATATCCTGGAACTCGTTTTTTTCGTCATCAATGTTACTACTTGTTGGTGTGATATCCAATCGATAGAAAGTTGTTTAGTTTTTCAGATATCATCGGACTACTTAAAGCATGGATAAATTTTTCACCTGAATTTGAGTCCCAAATGAACTTATTTGAAAGGGGACGTAATTTGCGTTGGGGCATTTTTGTATCTTGAATGTGCCAATATGACGTACGTATATTCGCAGTTAACAAGCAATGGTCTGAAAATTCTGATAATTGGTGAACTTTGAATACGTTAATGTTATAAAGAAAGGTGCTACTTGCGATGGTATAGTTCACCTCTAAGCTGATAACAGGTATAGCGTCCATTTAAATCACCTAGGACACGACCGTTAAGAATACGAAGGTCTGCTTGGGCACATAGATCAATTAGGCCTTTTCCAAAAGCGTTAGGGAGATTCCTATCAGAGTTGTTTCTGGGTATATCAAGGTTAGAAAAGGGGGTTTCCGTTTCAAATTCTGGAACAATTGGGTCTTCAGTGTAATATTGCAGTTGAAACAAATGAACAAGTACATTTTGGGGACGCCTAAAGGGAAGAGCCGGTAGTACGACGTTGTGACCGTGTACGCTGAAAAAAGGAATAGAATTGACTTCCCTTGGGATTTTATTCATTTATTTATCTATTTATTGATTTGGCTGTTCTACACACACAGCCAAGGCTGCCCAACTAGCCTGTTGCTATTACAAAGGGCTAGCCCTTGGGATTTTCTTACTAGCCTTGCCTCAGACTGATAGAGCTATTTCATGTTCCTTCTGTATGATTCTGAATACTAGTGCGTTACAAAGACTGTCGATATTAATCCAGATTGATGTATTTCACAACAGTACGGTGTCTGCGTAGAATATGTAACATCTTCTGGCCAAACAAAATCAGAAACTGCACAGAACGACAAACACAAGAAACTTGCAATTGTCCACTGGCATATCAAACAGAAGGCTAAAATGGCTAGCTGGGCCATGTTCCACGGAAGCCAGGTCACAGAATCGGCATTGAAGCTGCCTTGGGTTGGGCCCAGAAAAATAAAGAAAAGGTAACGAGGATCCGGACGCCCCAAACTACACGCAGCTCAGTCCTTGGCACAGAACTGACTCCAGTGGAGAAAACTGATCACAGGCGTATGCCTCACACGAGATGTAAATAAATAAAGCTTATGTCACAATAAAAAAAAAAACTGTCGGGAAGTTGACGGGCTGGTTATTTTTCACATCCGGGCGTGACCCCTGCGTGGTCCCGTGGGGAATCCTGCGGCTACCGGGCTATTTTTGGGCATGGTCGGGGCCCTGGAAGTTCTTAACATGGTGTTAAAATCAACACGGGACCCGATAACAAATAGGCACCTTGAGCTACTCGTGAGAATACCCAGAGGTACTCTTCTGCATGGTGTCCGTCAGTCCACTGGGACAAATTTGTGTCTCCGGGGCCCGGCCGGGACTACACCCCTAATGGGCACCGGTGCAAATATTTGTGACCTCAGTATTGGAAAGTTAATATACTACACTTTTTTCTCGATTTATTTCTAGTCTGCGTTTGTTCCCGCCACTTTTACGGAGCTGTCCAAACAGTATGGTGACGTCATGACCATCTGAAACTGCCACGCTCCAGCCATCGTCCTGACTGGGTACGAGACTATCCGGACCACCCTGGTCAAGAGAGCTGAAGATTTTTCTAGTCGCTGTTACAATGAAGGAGTGTCAGCAGTTCGCAGGGACGTCAAGACAGCTGAAGGTATAAACCCTCTTACATCGTACCCATTTTCTATGTGTAATACATTCCACCGCTTTGGGTACATACCACTACGGTCACGTATGCAAGAAAAAAAAAACCTCGCATGGACGATATTTTGATTCATTTTTTTAAAACACTTTTGTGACAATACAATCTTCACCATTTAATTTACTTAAGCCACTTTCATATGACAAGTCACGTGCCGGCTTCAGTGGGTTAGAAGTGCTGAAGAAGCTTGCTCATCTGTGACTCGGCATTTTTATACTGGAAACAATATCAACTTTTTAGTTCCAGGTTTCTTGATGTCCCCCTACGGACCACGCTGGAAACAGCATCGCAAGTTCGCCCTGATGACACTCCTGGACTTTGGCGTCGGTAAGCGGAGTTTGGAGGGCAAGGTCAACGAAGAAGTCAGCGCGCTGATTCAGGAAGTTTTGTCACAAAACGGACAACCGTTCGATTTAAAAATCATGATACAAAACAGAGTTTGTAACATGATTTGCTCGATTGTCTTTGGGGACAGATTTGAACATGGCGACCCTGATTTTCTGCGACTGATTCGCCTGTTGAATACTACAATTGAATCAAAGAAGTCTGTAATTGATAAGCTTACATTGATACACCCCGTGTTTCGACACTTCAGCCACAGCGGAACATTACTGGAAGCTAAAGCAGTGAAAATGTTTCAGACTTTCCAAGAGTTTTGTGGTGAACAGATAAAGAGGCACAAGCTGACCTCCGACCCAAACGACATCCGGGACTTTATCGACGCCTTTTTTCTTGACCAGAAGCGGGCTCGGGACCAACAAGCTCGGGAGAACTTCACCGACAAGCAGCTACAAGATGTGGAGCAAACTTGATAAAGCTAATGAATGTATGAATGAATGAATAGATGGATGAAGTGATGGATTCATATATCGATACATCAATTTCTTAATTAATGTTGAATCATGATTTGCCTTTTATAGATTTATTTCGATTGCTGATGGTGCAAGGCATGTGGAAAATTAGATCAGTTAATCATTTTCTCTAACCGAATGACACTAGTTGTTCAAAGTATGAAGTCTCATCTCAGAATGCAAAAACGCCTATTATACATTGTTGCATTTCGTCTTAAAATGGTTTTTATTCTTAACAAAACTCTCGCAGCCAGAGGCTGAATTGCGGTTTGTGTTACACAGTACACCGCCACAATTAAAACAAGTCTTATTCTCAATTACACGTTAAAAGAATAGAACGCGTGCTTGGTCACATGCTTCCACAGACGGATATAGACTTTGCGTTTTTTTTTAATATACAAAATTATCATTTAATCTTACATTAGATACATCTTACTTATAATGACATTAGCCTTGAAACAAGCTTAAGAGTTCAAAAGTCTAACAATATGTGGAATGGCAGTGTTCCTAAAGCGGTCCGTTCTCGCGGAGATAGTGTTCAGCTTGTGTCATTAGTTATGTAAATAATCCGTTAAACCCTTCTCCTTCTTGAGTTATCCCATTTTGGAGATTTTCCGGGGAAGTCAGGAAAACAATCTTTGGAGAAGCTCTAGCCTCTTTCTGAGAAAGCGTCAGATCAGCCCCGACTCGTAAAATTCCAGGGTTCAAAATCTATGTCCAGTTTTTTCTTACAACCTACAAAGACACCAAATATCAAACCAATTCATCCAGTCATATTCAGTTAACTTGGTGACTGACAGACATAGACACAGGCACGCGTGCGCGCGCGCACACACACACAAACACGAAAACACACACATGAAAAGAGAGTAGGAGAAAGTCAATAGAAGAAACTAAAGAACGTTTTCACTCCAGATGCTGATAGACTTGTTCATGGCCGGGACGGAGACAACCGCCAACACCATCCACTGGGCCCTGCTGTACATGATGGTCAACCCAGGAATCCAGGAAAGTGCAGGTTTCCTTGAACTTTCCGTAACGTCAAAACCATAATGACATATTATTCGACTTGACGTAGTTCCGCCAGTAAAGGTAGTAGCAGGACTGCAGGTGCATATCAAAACCGAACGTTTTGCCGCAGTACCATAACAAGCCGCTAGGGGTCACAAAATCTAATCATTTCGAGGTCTTATCAAGTCCTTCTTCATTCTAAAGGTAGAGGTAAGTAAGGTAAGGTAAAGCAGTCATCCTCAATTGAGGTGAAGAATGATAATTTTCCCAATAGCTAGTGGTAGTGCAATGCGGCTACGCTTCAGCTTGCTTTTTTTTTTGGCCAAGCACATCAAGCCGCCGCTACTTTTCTCGATAAGTGTTTTGGGTTCTTTCATGTGCAGAGGTTTGACGCTTCGGACTTATGCCTACAGCTCCCTTATACACGGGGTCGCCGGCTTTACGTCACCATCTGAAATGACGAGTGCAATCCCTTACAACATGTCCGAGCTGGGTCCGACCCTATATCTATAGGATCAAACTCGGGCCCCTGGCTCCACGGAATTTGATTCCGACGACGAAGCAGCGGAGTTGCGTTACCACTTGCACTATGTCTGGTTCGAGATCTCAAAATGATAAGATTTTGGGCCATCTAGTGTCTATCGTACTGCAGCGGAAGTTCCGGATTTTATATATCAAGACAATAATCCATCCAGGTATTCTCGAGTTACGATCAGCATACATACAAACATGCAAACGCTACCAAAAAACATAACCTTCTTGGCGAAGGTAATAACAGCTGATGTGGCCACAGGTTCATCAGGAGATAGACTCGGTGCTGGGACAGAACCGACCGTCATACGCACAACGGAACCTGCTGTCCTACACAACAGCGACCCTAGCGGAAGTCCAGCGAATTAAACCCATTGCGCCCCTCAGTGTTCCCCACACGGCGTCCAGGGACACCAGCCTCAACGGCTACATCATCCCTCAGAAAGTCTGGATACTTGTAAGAAAAAATTGTTATCATTATTTCTTACACCTATCAAAAAATTTAAACACTACTTCATCTAATGTCATTTGTGTCCTGTCTTTTTCTCATTTCATATATCTATCTCTTCATATCTAAATTCATTATGCCATTTTTTAAATCTGTCCGGCTCTCCCTCGACTCCTTTACCCCACTCCTTTTTTCTCTATTTATTAATTTGTCTTCCCATCAATATACATTTGCATCAGTCTAACCGTGTCTACAAGCGACTCCCTTTATCCATCAGTCATGATAAGTCAATCTCTCATCGGTTTATTTGTATTGTCAATCATTCTATAGTTCATACCTGCCTGTGTTACGTTATGTGTTGCAGGGCAGACATCACAGTTACTGATGCCAAAAGAAGACTGCTACTGTATGTTAAGATACGCTAAAGCAAGGCGTCATAAATGTACTTACCCAAATTTCAATGTTCAATCGTAAAATTACTCCATATGAAAGTTGCAATGGTCTACTTGATGAAAATGAAAAACCTGGTGTTGACACTCAGGTAACGTTTGCGGCCGAAGAAGTAGGTTTTTTTTTCAGTTCGATAACCAGGCTTCATCTACACACCTGCAAAAAATCATGAAGATCCATCAACGTTTCCGTCACTTTTTTCGCCTACATACAAACGCACAAAAATTAAAAGTCCGCTGCAGTACTGTTGAAAAACGCAAGGTACACCATTTTTGAACTTGACCTTCCTTTGCACAACCACTACACACCTACTAAAAATCATAAAGATTCATCAAAGGTTTCTTGAGTTATGCTCTTGACATACATACAGACCCACCAAACGGCTGGCTCAACCGAAAACATAATCTACCCCGAGTACTATAGTACTCGGCGAAGATAATTACAGGCATGACCGAAGTTTGACAAGGTGTCAATGACTTTCATTACTGGAGAGCTTTTGCAGACCGGAAACACTTCTAGGAACTGATTGGTTACACGGTGTTCTACAGTGTTTCCTGTTTGGTATGTATTGGCAATAAAGACAAAAGAAGTGTATTCCAATATTAATCTTTGTTCGTTGTACTTTTTTCTAGAGCAGCTCCTGAATGTAAGATTCTGCAACATAAATGCTTTTACGACCATTCAAATGGCGACTTAGTCCACGTAGAACACATGCAGCCGAACAACGACGATGAAAATTTATTTGGGTAATATTGGAATAGTCTATTATTGTGATTTCATAAGTGCATAAGTGCCGATAGAGTTTTAAAGATTTCATAATTTGACGGTTTCACAGACTGGAATATTTGTAGGGATTGGATGGCTGCCATAGCTTCTTTTAAACAGTTTGTTAACTGATTTTGGCAGCCAGCTCCACCGACTGTTTCCGTCTTTATACCTGCACAGGCGGACCATACGGGACGTGAGTGATGACGACGAGATGTTCCAGCCACATCTTACACATACCGCTATGGGGAAGTCGGCAGAGCGATATCTTCTACTGGATGTCGGTGAGACGAGCTGCATCCCTAGGAGAATCCGTAATAGACGTCCGTAACGTCGGGACCGAGCAAGGGAGCCACACAACAAGTGTCGTCGACAAAAGGAAGGGAACGAGAGAGAACCAGATCTGTAGCAGAGCCACGATGTGAAGCCAATAGATTGCGCTGCTTCAACTGCTACTACAGCGAGACAAAACCTGACGCCAGTCAGAAATATGGCGGACTTACATGTTTATACCACGGATATACTAATATATTGTCTATTCCATTATGTATTTTGTGTGTATATAGTAGTAATCTATTGTATATGTATATCGAAATCGTACACAAGGTTATTAACCTGGCCGACGACGGTTCTAATCAAACCTGGTGTGGATGTAGCCTGACTACATCGCGCTCCTAGCGGCCGGCCCGACGGATACCGCTCCAAAAGGGGTCATTAACCTCCGCCAGGGAGAGCTTGTGTAAACACAGGCTAGGTGTGGATATACATAATTGAAATTGAAAACCCCACACGAATATCGTAAACAATGAGTGTGTACGAAAGCTGTGATACGATTGCACGCAATAACCAACTTGCAAGAAGATACGAGTACTAGTGCAACACCTGATCAACTCGGAACACTTAATCTAGTAATTACTGACACAGTTTTCTGTTATTGTTCTGCCATGATTCCCAAAAATGTGTTTTCCTTTGTGTTATTCTTTACTGAAGTGGACTACAAAGCCAGTCACAGAAAGATGAAGTAACCAAAGTTCTGTGGAGCTAGCAGGTAATTTTCAAGAGGTCTGTCTGATAAGACAGAGTATAAAAACATGTATGTTAGCATAGCCAGTATCACGTAGTCATAGTCAGTCCGTCTTAAAAGTCTCCCGTGCTCAGTGTACGGAAAGCCTTGTCTCTGTGTCCTTTCTTTATCCTTACTATGTTAGTCTTTCGAAGCTTCAAAGATGCAGCTAAAATAACTCGAATTATACGTATGTCAAGCATATAATTTTCTTATTGAATGAAGCAAAGCTTCTAAGAAAAAACAATCAAATACAGTGACATATTGTTGTTGCTGCCTTTTGCAAAAATCAGGACAGCTTCTTTGAAAGCTGTGACTTATTTACCTTTCAAAATCAAACTTTACTCATGACAATAAAAGAAGAGCCAGTCCAAGCATGTCATTCATGATAACAAAAACTTTTGAAACTTTGAGAAACAGCGCTAGCTGTGATGTATGGGTATATATTGCAACATCCAGAAAGTTTATTTCAAACATCGATAAACAGCTGTAAAATTGTATACAAACTAGGGCATTTTCTATGCCGTATGCAATGGAATTTCGTCCTTGCTATAGAAAAGGCCATACCTGCAAGGCGTTGCCAAAAAGTAATTCCCTAGGGAATGCGTTCGCGGAAATCCTAGAATATTTGGCAAACCGAAAGCAGTACTATACAATAGGCTCCCCCCTAAGGCGTCGCCAAAAACAATATGTTGAGCCATACTAGGTATGGCTAAACATAACTAGAAAGGCCGTCATTTGCTCCTGAGCAAATACAGCATGTTTCGCCAATACTCCTCCCCATTAAAAAATGGGCTGTCCCAAAATGATACCTGGGCAAACTGAAACATAATAAAATAACTACAAAAAACAATTGCTATTTCAATTTCAGGAGTTATTTTGGGACAGTCCATTTTGTCAGTTTGGCAGGCTGTTTGACAGTTTGGCAGGCTGTCCCAGAAGAAAACCTGGGCAAGTTGAAATATCATCTACATGTAGAAAGGCAACATTTGCAAGACCAACATACTTTGCCCACCTCCCTCCCCATGCATAAATTGACTGTTCCAAATCACCCCTGTGCAAAAAATCTCTTTGCAAGTTCTGTGAGACGCCAGGAGCCTTCCGTATAGTTCAGCAACTTCTTACCGCAAAGGCTTGCGAGATATCGCAGAAACTGTGAGTATGTCTGAACACCCCCTACAAAAGACCGGGATTTTACAGACTTTCACTTTTCGTCGCGTACTATTCAGAAATCACTGAATTGAAACAATTGACCTATACGAAAATTAGGAGACCCGATTTACCGTTAATGCCTGAAATTGTGAAAAAATGCGTAATAGCAAAGAATGCTAGGCCGCAACGAACATGAGACACGAGATGGGACCTTTATTCTTACAAGAAAATTACATGTATATTCTAAGTATAAGTTGAAATTGTGTCGGCTTTTACAAGAAGACAAAAATAAAATATTCAGCGAAAACTTCAGCCTGCATAAAGGTTGCTGTAACATTTATTGAATGCACACACACACGTAAATCCCTATGTTCTGGCAAATTAATTAGCGACGCACACCACCTGGGTAAGCATTTCCCCGGATGAATGTCGGTTTTCTTCGGTGACCAATGGCATAACTTCGTTCAGGGATCTACGTTTTACATTTCTGTTAATCATTAACTATTCTTCTCGCTGATTGGTTGTTGATAATTGGATCATCCCTGTTCATGGCGACATGTTCGCTTTTAAATCGGCCAAGACGCGTCACATAATCTATGTTATAACATTGTAAAATTCAACACAGAAAATAAGACTAATCCGATAATTCAACAGCTTAATTTTTTTAATGTTACAGCTGGTAAACTTAATCTTTGACTAAATCAGTTGCAATTCTAGTGTTGCAGGTCCTTGCCAGTAAAAAGCGCCGCTTCCCATCAATGATTTTTATTCCTACACTACGTAGGGGCCATTGACCTTTGGCTTGCGTTGTTCCCACAGTACGTTGTTCCATATCTTTTCGGCGTTGTACGTATGACACTGTTTTTAAGTTGCGTTTTATAATATATCATTTTCTACCAAACCGGGCATCTGATCTGCCATGAAACGTAGACCACCGCCCCTCCCCCAAATTATGCAACACCGAAAAACTACAAACAAACAAAAATTCTGCCGTCAAAATATTGTTTAATTTGTATCCACGTGCACAGCGATTGCAAGCCGTCTTGTGTGATTCTTATGAGATTCCATCTGCCAGGAGCAAGGAAGTTGGAGCAAGGAGGTTTGTCTATAAAATATATAAAACCTCCTTGGTTGGAGTTAGTATTTTGGGTAGTACTAAGTACTTTTTATATTCAGATGTTGAAAATTTCCAAAACTGGTAGCCGCGGCAACTGTTGGAGGGCTTCTTTTACTTGCAGCCTTATGCATAATAGCCCTATCATAGGGCTACGAAACTGGGCGACTGAAGGCGTAATCCAAGCTACCATGAAACTGTAACACAACTCAGGCTTTACGAAAGATTTCAAAAATTTCTTCTAAACGCACCGCAAATGTCTGATGCGTATTTCGTGACAAGCTCCCCGGTATCCGTGAAGCTGTAACACAAATTCCCCCGCGACCATCCTTGGAAAACTGTGTGATATTGAACAAAAACATCACGGCAATATTTCATACTCGATACAGAAATTTACATCGCTGTATTTCACCAACGAGAAGCAAAACTTACCACTGAATTTGAAGCTACGAGTCGTTGTCATGCGGGGACCACGTAGTCTCCAACCAGACCCAATAGATTGCAAAGACCGTATCCAACTGGAAGAAGGAGCTTATAGTGCAATCTATATATCCCGTAGGTCTGCTTGGAGACTAGGGACCACGTGCTCGCAGGCTGAACGAGCTGAACACGTATATACAACGAGCTTCCTCTTTGGTAGTCTCCAAGCAGACCTACGGGTTGGCAAAGACCGTATCCAACAGGCAGAAGGAGTTTTCATAGCCAACCCAAGTCTCATTTGCACTATAAGCTCCTTCTTCCAGTTGGATACGGTCTTTGCAATCTATTGGGTCTGGTTGGAGACTACCTCTTTGGCTCAGAGCTGACCAACCACACAATCGCTTATACAGTGCCACGTGCAGCCCGCCTATTGTTTGCCGCCTTGAAACGCCGCCGGCGCCGCGGGAGACACAAAATAACCAAAAATTCCGTCAAAAAATCGCAAAATAAATCATTTTGAAGTAGTGTATGCCAAAAAAAATACTGGGGTCCTTTGGGTAAATATCCAATGCACAACTAAACCAAATTTCAGGTCCTTAGGTTTCAACACCACGGCGCTGGAGGCCATAATGTGCGACGTTTGTATGAAAATGACAAAAAAAACACGATAAAATCATTTTAAAAAACTTATATTTGTAACTAGGGGTATACACCTACTCTACCTGCATACCAAATTTCAGCCAATTTGGTCCACGGACGACCGAGATGAATCGATTTGAAGATTTGACAGAAGAAGGAGAAGGAGGAGGAGAAGAAACCTGACAAAAAACAATATGTTTCGTTGGCGAAACATAACAATATGTTGAGCCATACTAGGTATACTAGGTATGGCTAAACATACTAAAGAAAATGCTCTCTAAACAGCATCTTGTGAAATAGAGTCCCGAATACTATATTACGTAATGAATACGAATCTTCTTTTTCTGCTCGCGATCTTCTAACTTTCGCTCCTCTGATGCTGTCCTTGACCTCTTCTTTCTCCCCATGTTGTCACGACTTTCGATAAGAGGTTAAAAATCTCTAAAATCGCTAAGAAATTCGCTGTTTTCTGACACAAAGAACTTCTCACAAATGTAGCTATAATCCTTCTGGATCCTTCTGGGTCCCGGGCAGACGGTCATGTAAGTGATACCCCCTGGCCTGCAGGTGGTGCCAAGTGATTAATGGCCACCAGAGTCGGGGAAACAGGCCTCTGCCAGTGACAGCAAGGCATCCGTTATTAATCACCGCCAAGCCGAATAAGCCAGGTCGTACAGCAAGAAGCTTACGTGCATTGTAGAAATTTCCTTATAAATTATGTTAATGAGGCCTTGTCCTCCATGATTTCTGTCTGATATTGTTCACCTTTACTTAGCTTCCTAATGATACAAGAATGAAATTCCAATCATTTACTATTGTGGTATTTTCAATTAGTATTTTCTAATTAATTATGCAAAATAGGTAGCTATTAGCATCATTGGTATCTATCGATACCTCTCTCTTTTTCAGCTATATATGTCACATGTTTGAGAGTCCTATTTTGAAAGGCAGCAGATTTATAAACTTTCCTTGCTAATTATGCAAATTAGCTCCTGATTTGCATAATGAGTATTCGATTATGTAAAGCATTAATCAAGCTATCTACATACCATAAATCAAGACGATCCGTTGACCATAAGTCAAGTTATTCATGTCCAAAGGTCAAAACAAATAAATTAAAAACACCCGCTGCAGCTCCAAACAAGCCGCTAGAGGGCCCAAACTTACACAACTTACTTCATGTGGCATGGACTATCTACCACACAAAAATCATGACCGTAGCACTTGCAGAAAAGTTGACCTTAAACTTTGGAGCTCTGCTGCAGTACCTTAGGTGCCCGCTAGGAGGCCCATCATTGAACATGACCTTCTCATTTAATTAACTTACATATTCACTAAATATCGTGCACAGCCATCAACAGCCTCTCGAGTTATCCTGTCAACAAGCAAATACGCATACATATACAGCCCGCTGCAGTACCGCAGGAACATGCCAGGTGACCCATTTTTTAACTTGACCTCAGTTACCACAATCTTTACGTACCCACCAAAAATCATGCAGGTCCATCAACAATACATCGAGTTATGTTGTCTACATACAAACACACTAACATAAAAAGTCCACTGGAGCACTTTAGGAAAACGCCAGGTTAACCATTTTCGAACTTGACCTTTGTTTCCACAACCGACACTTACGTACCAAAAATCAGCAAGATCCGTCGAAGTTTTCTCGACTTATGATCTCGACATACATACGGACCCACTTTACAGCTGGTGTAACCGATAACATAACCTTCCCGCGAAGGCATACCTTCCCGGCGAAGGTAATGAAGGTCATGTTTTCAGCAAGAGCGTCTGTGTCTCTGTGTGTATCAAAACAACAACTGATCATGAAGAAGGCAAAAGATGGATTTATTGATTTTTTTAGTGGGTAGGCCTTTTCCCCCCTAACAGTTAATAGTGGCACAGTAGTGGAACTTCCGGTGTTGATGTCGCATGTACTGAACAGGCTATGGTCACGACTTTGGGGAGGTACATCGCTCTTGTGCTTGGGAAGTTTGTGCCATGTAACAGTAATTCTTGGAGCTGGAGAAGTTTCTGTCTTAAAAATCTTCAAAAGATGATAACTGAAGACAGGACCACCAGATTTTCATGATTCGGGTACAGGTAACGTTTGTAGCCTAGACAAAGATGCACACGATGACATGAAAATAGGACAAAATAGGACAGTATTTTATGAATGGTGCAACATAAGCAGATACCAATAATGGTTGTATTTATTCGTCTCTTTTTATTTATCAATCTTGGTTACACATGGATAGTCCCTTTAGCCTTGTGGGGCTGATTTCCAAGGGAGCATGTTTCTTTATTTCAAAACAGAATGATAACAAATACTATGATAACAGATGTCCCATTATATGCGCGCCACCATATTGACCTGTGCATACTATGGGATTGGGGGGGGGGGATTGAGGTTTTGACATTTTTTTATTACTTTCGCCAAAAGTTATGGTTCTTTTGTGCTACATTGTAGGCGTGTTATACGCGTGATAACAACTCTACATATTTTATGCAAGTTACTGACCTTTGTTTCAGATGCAAACGTTAATTCAAATCCTACTCATGAGAGAGTGGACGAACTTAAACATTTTGCCCACTCACTAACTGGCACACTCACTTACTCACTCACACACACTTGCAAACCGAACACATACATACAAACATACATACACTACTACACCCAATAAGCAACACACACACACACACACTCACATACTTAATAACTAAATTAACTGACTCACTTGCTCACTTACCTTTTTCGTGGATTTTCGGCTTGTTACAGACAACACGCATCTTGCTACTGCAGGCAGCACACCTGGTACAGGCGACACGTATACCTGCGAGCCGTGACAGCCTGGCTACGAGTGTGTGAACGGAGACGAGGTGAGTCCGGCATGAAGTGTAGTTATCCTGTTGGTGCCGGTCAGAGGTCTATTTTACTAGTTATGCGCAGGCTAAACATACGGATGAATAATTATCATAATCTTTACCGGCTGTAACTTACCCAAATCTGGACCCATTAGGTGGAAGAGCTGTGCAGGGCTGGGACCTACAGCAGGGCGGACGGGACGGCGTGCGATCCCTGCGCCGTAGGAGAGTTCAGCTCTAGCGGCTCCTCCGCCTGTCAGCTGTGCCCGGCAGGACAGTTCAGCGCACAGCCTAAAGCATCCAGCTGCGATCCCTGCCCAGCAGGACGGTACACTCCCACCGAAGGTTCCACCAGCTGTCAAGACTGCCCGGCAGGAAAGTTTAGCTCCAGCACTGGGTCCACCAGCTGTCAGAGCTGTCCTGTGGGACGGTACAGCTCAACCGAAGGGTCCACCAGCTGCCAAATCTGCCCGGCAGGAAAGTACAGCAGCTCCAGCGGCTGCACCTCGACCTGCACGTCTTGTCCAGTGGGGCAGTACAGCAACACGAACGGTTCTACCGGCTGCCTGGACCGTGGCAACGGATTAACTATAGCTAGTACCGCAGGCGCAACGAGTTGCAATTGTGAGTGGAAAATTTTCATTTCAGCGATAAACATACTCTTATCTTGATGAGAAATAATAACCTGTATCATAAGCTTTTTTTTGACTGGATCGCGGCTCTTTCTTCGGCCAACAGATATCGACAAATGCATGAATCCCTGTCAAAATGGGGTGGTGCGTTTTTATATTTTACCCATACCTGCATGTGGGTTAAACTGTAATGCTTCTTTCTTCTTCTGCTGTAAAATCTTCAAAAGGATCCATCTCTGGCGTTCCCGGTCCAAATGAGATGGTGTTTGGTATACAGGTAGAGTGGGCACATACCCCCAGACGCCTTTGTATTTTCTTTTTCTTTTCAGACCCAAACTCTATATTCTGGCCTCCTGTGCCCTGGTATTTCAACAGAATTACCTAAAATTTAATCTAGTTATACCTTGAACAAATTTTAAACGATCACGTTCACATTTTTGGCATACACCACTTAAAAACAATTAATTTTTCGAATTCTATGGCAAAACTGACGTTAGAAGTGACAGCCATTAGAAGCAATACATTTCAAAATGCCAGGACTTGATTTGTCGCCCAATGAGAGCACACCTTTTATCTTGTGACCGACAGAGGCCGACAGTGTGTGTGTGTGTGTGTTTGCATGTGTACGTGTGTGTGTGTGTGTGTGTGTGTGTGTGTGTGTGTGTGTGTGTGTGTGTGTGTGTGTGTGTGTGTGTCGCAAGCATAACTCGAGAATCTGTGGAAGGACCATTATTATAGTACTTGGTATGTGTGTCGGGTCGGGAAACGAAGCTTCGAAGGACGAGTTCCATAATTTGCCTCCTAACAGCTTTCTTCGGTACTGCAGCGCAACTTCCGGTTTTGATATCTCGTATTTTGAACATGCTGTGATCGCGATTTTTGAATGGCAGATAGCAAGAGAGTAAGTGCCATAGATTTGGAGACCCAGCTGATCTGCACGGGCCGATTTTGCTTCAGACTTTGGAAGAGAATACCCCAATAAGGGGTTGACGGATTATAATAATTCTTGTATGTAGGTGGCTTAGGATGGAGCAGGAATGGGCAGGATATATCTTATATTATCTATTTCCGCTTCTCTTCATAATAGGACCCTCAACCTCAAACATGTAACTGACAAAAAGAGGAACATACATTGAAATACCCTATTTCCATGATAAATGAGAAAATACTTTAATCCCATAGGGAGAAATGATGAGAATTTCATACTCGAGTACTAGCGACATTGCGAAGCTAAAGGAAGTTGAGAAGAATACCTAAAAATTAGGACCTCATTTACATAATTCATAAGGAAATTCTACAATAGACTTCTTTGCTAACTAAAGGTATGACCTTCATGCTTTGAACAACTTGTCCTATTTTGGTGGCAAAGATGATAAACTGACAAAATTTATGCAACTGAGGACCTGCTTATTATCATTGGCTTGGCTTCGCTGACGAAGATTTCAGGGGAGTCCACTTCTGGTACAGGCCCTCTGGTGGCTGATGAGTCCTATGCGGGACCTGCAGGCTCGGCCACATCGGCTGTAGGGGAAGAATGAGTCTGGGTTTGTTGCCGTGACGGTGCGGTTCTTCCTCCTGCTGTGCTTCTGCTGTAGGTCAGTTCTGCGGTTCTTCTCGAAGGAGGAGACTGCCTGGAGAACTGTGTGTCGCCACGTCCCTCGGTCTGCAGCAAGCGCTGACTACTGATGGTAGTCGATATTACAGCATTGTAGTGATTTCTTTAATGTGTCTTTGTACCTCTTCTTCCGCGCCCCTCTGTTGCGGTGCCCAGCGGATAGTTCACCATAGAGGACGATCTTGGGCAGACGATGGTCCTCCATTATTGAGACGTGCCGTGCCCAGCGTAGCTGTGTTTTCATCAACATGGCCTAGATGCTGGTGATCTCCACTCGCTCTAGCACTTCAACCTTTGTGACGTAGTCACTCCGGTGAATGTTGAGGATGGAGCGGACTCAGCGGAGACAACGTTGGTGGAAGCCTTCCAGAAGATGCTGTCTGTACGTCACCGACGACTCTGAGCCATACAGGAGGTTAGTCAGTACGACGGCTCTGTAGACGCTGACTTTAGTTCCTTTCTTCAGATGCTTGTTGCTCCAGACACGTCTGTAGAGTCTGCCGAAAGCACTGTTTGCCTTTGCCAGTCTGTTGTCAACCTCCTTGTCAATCCTAGCATCAGAGGAGATGGTGCTCCCTAGGTAAGTGAACTGGCCTCATTAACATATCACGCATGCGTCTTGGGACGTATTGGGTAACAAAAATTTTGACCCTTGACCCCGACGATGTGGCAACACTATGTTACTTCCGGGTTTTGGGGGTTACGCGGGAGTGCGACGCGTTCGTGCCGGAAATACCCCCAGCGCCTATATATAGAGTAGGGGGAGGCTCGAGCCGAAGAGCCACCGTCTCTCGTGACACCGTCCCTCGTGACACCGTCGCTCGTGACACCGGAAATAGGAATGTTACATTACAGCAATGGGGGACGTAACACTTTGTATGGGGTCACTGGCCTTATGAATTCTTTTATTCAAAATGGTGTACCAACTTAGTCAATTGTTCGAATGTATTCTTTCACGTTTCAATGTTTGTACTCAAAGCGGAGTTATGAAAATACATATACGGAGATTATTTACTCTTTATTCTGACGTATAATATAGTTTTCGATCTGTTTGTACAATTCTTCATCGTTTGCCCTTCTTTTTTTACGTCACGGAAAGGAAACTCACCAGTCCCGTGTTTTCGAAAAGGCCGTATCACAGAAACAATATGTTTTTTTTATCTATTTGGTTGCTAATCGGACGATATGCTAAAGAGGACTGTTTCATAAGCTATACACGAAAAAAACACAAGGGTGAGGTATCTCTTATTTGATTTATGTACTTGTCGTCGAGTAGGGATAGGATAGGAATGTTTCATTAACCCTATCCAGACGGGGGGGGGGGGGGGGCTGGATGGCTAAAAGTGCCCGTGCCAACTTTGACATCGTATTACTGCCAAACGATGCATGCTAGGACTCCCAAACTTTGTGGCTTTTCCTAAAGTTTTCTTGGGAACAATTTTATAATAATGGTTTAAGTTTATAATTTTTCATGTTGCCATGGCAACAGGTTTCTTACCAAAAAAGCCCAGTCTGGATCGGGTTAAAGCGATGGGGGACGTAAAGCTTTGTATGAGGTCACTGGCCTTCTTTTATTCACTGACGACAAACGAAATGTTTGAGATGATGGAATGGTGTACCAACTTATTTAATTCTCAGAATGTATTGTTGCACTTTTCGATGTTTTGTACTCAAACAGAGTTATGAAAAAACATACAGATAAAGGAGATTATTTATTCCTATTGTTTTCGATCTGTTTGTGCAATTTTTTGTCGTTTGCCTTTCTTGTTTTTTTCTTAAGTAAAAAGGAAACTCGTCAGTCATCAAGGAAAAAAGTCAAAAGACATCTCGTGTTTTTGATAGCAATATATATTTCATAAATATAGCAGCATTGTTAGTTATAATTTCTAAAGGGTATACACATAAACGTTAGATTTATCGACTATGAAATTTCATTTCATGATCAGACACCTATCAACCATCCTGCATCAACACACACATACACTACACAAGATAAATACTTACAATACTTACAAGCATCATTTATAATGAATGACACTTAAATCTAACAATGCTGACAAACAATCTAATGCAATCTAAATATCACCAGTCTCTATCTTTATACACGAACAAATGCAGCAATTGGGAAATTATATATACATGTAGGAGAATGGTTTGAACATAAATACATGTTGTATCATATTTCTGTGAAAAATCCTGACTATGTTTTCACTGCTAACATCATGGCATCTATGGAATCAATATGTGCTAGTATGATAAAAAGCTTGAAAACTATGTAAAGAAACAGTAACATTACAAGGAAAACTGACCCATGATGACATATGTTAAAGTTTGAAATATGTGGGCCAACATTTAATGGGGCCAGCACTGCTTTACACTTTGACAAGATGACCATTGCCATGTGACTACTCTGCATGTTTTTCCAAACAATGTTTTATCATGTACAACATGTACATATCAGGGCTTAAAATACTTCTTGTATATGTGGCCGGAATAGGGCAGTTAAAATTAGAGTTATTTAAGTACAATTTGTTTCGGACATATTCTAAAATGCATCAGCATGATTATGATAACAGGGTAATATTTCCTGCTGTATAGTGCAAATAGACAGAAACAGACATTCGAATTTGCTACACATTCTACTAAAGCTATGAAGACCTTTGTGGCCCTTAGTCTGACAGCCAGATACAAAAAATGCCCCCCCCCCATAAAACTGACATTGAATTACACGAAAGTAAAATTATATGGGCTGACAAAACATTGAACACCTATGGTACATCACATCATTAACTTAAGTGTTATACTGTATGTTGTGGAGCTGCTTGTGTGTGTCCTCTCCCCATTCCCATCTACATCCACTGCTGTCATACACTGACAAGGCTGTCAGTGTCTGCATGTTGGACTTCTTGGTGTGAGTTTGGAGTCCTGGTAATGAGCCAGTTCCTAAATAAGAAAAAAAGACCATATGATTAACATAAATTCACATGAAAAATCTCAAATAAACATATATATATATATATATATATATATATATTTGTATATATTGTATGAAGAACTAAATATCAAGTCACACTGGTAACAACAAACACGACGGCCTGCCTCATCCGACCGTATGAGGTCCGTTTGGACCTCAGGCAGATATCAATGTGTGCCGTATCAATATTTTTCGTCAAAGAAAAATTCCTTCCACGGGTCTGTGTATATTTCTTACAACTTCTGAAATGTTTTTAGCGAGACTGTCCCATTTTTGAAGTTAGGAGTTATACTCCAAAGTTATGAGGGTTAAGATGGTTCTCAGTATGTGTACTGTGTGATTGAGAGGGCAAAAAATTCTGTTCCCAAAGTATTTCTTCTTGAAAAGAGCCACCATTTTGAATTTCAGCCTCTCGTGGCAGTTTTCCTTAATGATGCTTTGGAGCGTGGCTCTTTAGGGAAGATTAAGCACACATGTGTTAAGATAATTATCAGATATAACATTACAGGTACTGTGTATATGAAAGAGCAAAAAAAAATCATTCCAAAAGCCTTTTTCTGTGAAAAGAGACACCATTTTCAATTTCAGCCTCTCGTGACAGTTTTCTATAATGATGCTTTGGGGCCAAATTAGGGGTGAGCTCTTTGGGATGATTAAGCACATTTGTGCTAAGATAGTTATCATATATAATAGTACAGGTACTGTGTAAATGAAAAAGAAAGAAAATTCTATTCCAAAAGCCTTTCTCCTTGAAAAGAGCCACCATTTTCAAATTCAGCCTCTCGTGGCACTTTTCCATAATGATACTTGGGGGCGTGTCTCTTTGGGATAATTAAGCACACTGGTGTTAAGATAGTTATCACATATAACAGTACGGTTACTGTGTAGATGACAGAGCTAAAAAATTCCATTCCAAAAGCCTTTCTCCTTCAAAAGAGACACCATTTTCAAATTCAGCCTCTCGTGACAGTTTTCCATAATAATGCTTTGGGGGCGTGTCGCTTTGGCTTAATTAAGCAAACTAGTGTTAAGATAGTTATCAGATATGACAGTATGGGTACTGTGTAGATGACAGAGCCAAAAAGTTTCATTCCAAAAGCCTTTCTCCTTCAAAAGAGACACCATTTTCATTTTCAGCCTCTCGTGGCAGTTTTCCTTAATGATGCTTGGGGGCGTGTCTCTTTGGCTTAATTAAGCACACTGGTGTTAAGATAGTTATCAGATATGACAGTACAGGTACTGTGTAGATGAGAGAGCCAAAAAATTCCATTCCAAAAGCCTTTCTCCTTCAAAAGAGACACCATTTTCCATTTCAGCCCCTCGTGACAGTTTTCCTTAATGATGCTTGGGGGCGTGTCTCTTTGGCTGAATTAAGCACTCTGGTTCTAAGATAGTTATCACATATGACAGTACGGGTACTGTGTAGATGAGAGAGCCAAAAAATTCCATTCCAAAAGCCTTTCTCCTTCAAAAGAGACACCATTTTCCATTTCAGCCCCTCGTGACAGTTTTCCTTAATGATGCTTGGGGGCGTGTCTCTTTGGCTGAATTAAGCACTCTGGTTCTAAGATAGTTATCAGATATGACAGTACGGGTACTGTGTAGATGAGAGAGCCAAAAAATTCCATTCCAAAAGCCTTTCTCCTTCAAAAGAGACACCATTTTCCATTTCAGCCCCTCATGACAGTTTTCCTTAATGATGCTTGGGGGCGTGTCTCTTTGGCTTAATTAAGCACTCTGGTTTTAAGATAGTTATCAGATATGACAGTACGGGTACTGTGTAGATGAGAGAGCCAAAAAATTCCATTCCAAACGCCTTTCTCCTTCAAAAGAGACACCATTTTCCATTTCAGCCCCTCGTGACAGTTTTCCTTAATGATGCTTTGGGGGCGTGTCTCTTTGGCTTAATTAAGCACACTGGTTCTAAGATAGTTATCAGATATGACAGTACGGGTACTGTGTAGATGAGAGAGCCAAAAAATTCCATTCCAAAAGCCTTTCTCCCTCAAAAGAGACACCATTTTCCATTTCAGCCCCTTATGACAGTTTTCCTTAATGATGCTTGGGGGCGTGTCTCTTTGGCTTAATTAAGCACTCTGGTTTTAAGATAGTTATCAGATATGACAGTACGGGTACTGTGTAGATGAGAGAGCCAAAAATTCCATTCCAAAAGCCTTTCTCCTTCAAAAGAGACACCATTTTCCATTTCAGCCCCTCGTGACAGTTTTCCTTAATGATGCTTTGGGGGCGTGTCTCTTTGGCTTAATTAAGCACACTGGTTCTAAGATAGTTATCAGATATGACAGTACGGGTACTGTGTAGATGATAGAGCCAAAAAATTCCATTCCAAAAGCCTTTCTCCTTCAAAAGAGACACCATTTTCCATTTCAGCCCCTCGTGACAGTTTTCCTTAATGATGCTTGGGGGCGTGTCTCTTTGGCTGAATTAAGCACACTGGTTCTAAGATAGTTATCAGATATGACAGTACGGGTACTGTGTAGATGATAGAGCCAAAAAATTCCATTCCAAAAGCCTTTCTCCTTCAAAAGAGACACCATTTTCCATTTCAGCCCCTCGTGACAGTTTTCCTTAATGATGCTTGGGGGCGTGTCTCTTTGGCTGAATTAAGCACTCTGGTTCTAAGATAGTTATCAGATATGACAGTACGGGTACTGTGTAGATGAGAGAGCCAAAAAATTCCATTCCAAAAGCCTTTCTCCTTCAAAAGAGACACCATTTTCCATTTCAGCCCCTCATGACAGTTTTCCTTAATGATGCTTGGGGGCGTGTCTCTTTGGCTTAATTAAGCACACTGGTTTTAAGATAGTTATCAGATATGACAGTACGGGTACTGTGTAGATGAGAGAGCCAAAAATTCCATTTCAAAAGCCTTTCTCCTTCAAAAGAGACACCATTTTCCACTTCAGCCTCTCGTGGCAGTTTTCTATAATGATGCTTGGGTGCGTTTCTCTTTGGCTGAATTAAGCACTCTGGTGTTAAGATAGTTATCACATATAACAGTACGCAAATTTTAATTCCGAAAGTCTTTCTCCTTGAAAAGAGACAGCATTTTCAATTTCAGCCCCTCGTGGCAGTTTTCCAGATACAGACAATCATCTTACCTGGGAGTATGTGGCTCTTTGGGACAATTATCTTTAATTTAGCATGATTGTTTAGAAAATTTGGAGATTATAGTTACTATATACAGCTTGTGTAACGGTCAGAAGCAGAAAAGGAATTTGAATAGGTTTTATAACTATCACATGAGTTATAATATGACTAAATAATGTGTAGCATAGTTATGTCTGTATAGATGGAAAAGATCAAAATCACGAAAAGTCAGGTTGGAATGTTTGTTTGCTAGACAGGTTTATCCAAACATCTGTTTGTTATTGTTGCAAAGGTATGCAATAATTTGTCTCATGAATGCAGTGTTCTACAGTAATATGTCATTCCGAACATTTTCCATAAGTTTTTGTCAAATTTCTCCTTTTTCAACGTTGTCTTCCTTTGTCTTCCTAACATTTAATCAATTCTATATGGTCTGGTTGACCCAAATGGTATAGAGCTGGCTTTGTGAACCAAATTCGTTATCCTGGCATTGTTTGTTTTCGTGTTTAAATTTGTTGTTTTGTGACTATAATCAAATGTTAATATTCTTACTACAGTCTGCCAATAGTGGAGAAAAATCCTCATTATGACAGGCTACAGCCTTACTCCAACAAAGGGGTGTTGCCCAGTACCCGATCAAGATCAAGAATATCAGTGTAACAAGGTATTGATCGTCCTTACCTCGTATCCGTGGGCTCTACAGAAGGTGGAACTTCGTGATGGATTATGTTGTCGAACTCGAACCTAACTATCGCTAAGCGTGCACGCTCTAAACTAAACCAAGGACTAAACTGAACTGTAACAACTTCCTTGAACTTGCCCCAACGCAACGCAACTAACTTCAACATCCGGGGCCTCGATCAGGGCTGACCCCTGACCTCCTAAACCTGGTTACACTGTCCTCCCTCCTCTGAAGACACGTCCTCGTGTCTTAGAACCCCAATCTATCCGGGGGTCTCCCCCGGCGTCGGGAGCGGGTTGTAGTGGGTGCTGGAGCGTCACACACATTTTGACTCTGGTCTTCGTTCATTGAGCAGTACCACTCTCCGTCTGGATCTATCTCAGCAGCTTCATGTGCTGTTATCCTTCTCCAGCTGTCGCAGGAGTCACACTGCACCCAATCCTGCAGCAACTCTGCGTCTGAATCCTCAGCTGGAGTCTCCTCGGCAGGTAACTCATCTGTCAAAGAATCTTCTGCTCTCGCTCCTGTTTCCTCTTCCGGCTCTTGCACATGGTACTCCTTGAGCCTGTTGAAGTGCACTACGACCCTCTGTCGTCCTCCCACTCGCTGGACTCTATAGGTAACATCTGACATCCGTGTCACCACTCTGTAGGGTCCTTTCCATTTTGGGAAGAACTTCTTGCTCAATCCTCTCGGGACGGCTGGAATAGACAGCCAAACTTGGTCCCCCACGGAGAAGCCTTCTCCGTGGCATTTTCTGTCATACACATCCTTTTGGCGCCTATGGGCCGTTTCCATGTTCTGTCTAGCTCTTCTGTAAGCCATATCCAATTCTTCTCTCACCCCCTGTGCCTGAACGTCTATCCCTCCAGCTGGCTCTGGCCTGTCCACAGGCCACATGACGTCGGCTGGTACCCTTGCTTCCTCACCATAGGTGAGAAAGAATGGAGTGTAGTCTGTGCTGGAGTGGACACTGGTACGGTAGGCGAACAAGGCTGACTGAAGGCGGGCATCCCAGTCAGTGTGAGAGTCATTCACATACATGGTAAGAATCTGACAGACCGTCCTATTAAATCGCTCGACCATGCCATCCCCTTCTGGGTGATATGCCGTAGTTCTCGTCTTCTTAATTCCCAGCTCCTGGCATAATGTGTGGACAATCTGTGAATCAAAGTCTCTCCCTTGGTCACTGTGCAGCTGGTAGGGCACACCGAACCTGGTGATCCATGTATCAATCAATGCTCGCACCACGGTCGTCGCCTTTTGATCTGGTAACGCTACAGCTTCCACCCATTTCGTCATATAATCAGATATTACCAATATGTGTTTATTTCCCTTCGGGGTCTCTGGGAAGGGTCCCATAAAGTCCATGGCCACCCTCTCCCACCGGAATCCTGGGGATGAGGGAACTAATGGTGCCCTTCTTCGCCGGGACCCTGTCTTCCTCTTGGCACACTCTGAACATCCCTTCACATGTAGCTCGACATCGGTAGCCATCCCGTACCAAAAGAACCGTTCTCGCATTCTTAGAAGGGTTTTATCCACCCCTAGGTGCCCACTCAGAATACCTCCGTGGCATTCCCTGAGCACCTGTTCCCTCAGAGTCTTTGGGACGACGAGCTGGAGCCGATAGGAGGTGTCTGTGTTATCAGCATACAATCTCCGGTACAACACCCCCTCCTTGACCTCCATCCTCTCTCGGTCATTCCAATAGCGCAAGCCTTCCTTCCCGAGTGGGGAGGGTTGTTCAGTCTCGTCTCCGCTCTCCACGGCTAACAGCACTGGGCTTATCTCAGGATCGTCGGCCTGCTGTTGCTTGATATCCTGACCGGCTGCAAAAGGTACAAGTACCTCAGGGGGGTCTGAAGCAACCTGGACTGACATCACGCCATCTGTCGGTGCATCTTCTAGGCCGCACTGTCGGCAGGGAATCCGGGACAACCCGTCCGCATTGCCGTGTTTCTTCCCAGCTCTGTGCTGAACCGTGAATGAGAATGACGCCAACGTCTCCAGCCAACGTGCTACTTGATTCTCAGGCTCCTTAAATGTCATCAGCCATTTTAGGGCGTGGTGGTCGGTACGAACAGTAAACTCGCAGCCTAACAAATAGTGTCTGAAATGCCATACAGAGTTAACGAGAGCAAGCAGCTCTTTCCTGGTGGTGCAATACTTCCGTTCAGCTTTGCTCAGCGTACGACTGTGGTAGGCTATAGGGTGTTCGCAACCGTTGACTTCTTGAGACAGTACAGCTCCCAGTCCCCGATCTGACGCATCTGTGTCTAAAATGAATCTCTTGTGAAAATCGGGGAAGGCGAGGACCGGGGCTGTGGTGAGTTCTCTTTGTAACTGCCTGAAAACCCCCTTTTCCTCCTCTCCGAACTCAAAGTTCCCCTCTCGGTCGTTGGCCAGCTGGTATAACGGTGCCGCGATACCTGAAAAGTTTCTCACAAACCTCCTGTAGTAAGAGCAAAAGCCCAAGAACGATCGGAGCTCTCCCCTGTTACTTGGGATCGGCCAGGTTTTGACGGCCTCTACTTTCCCTGGTTCTGTCTCCACCCCCTGTTCACTCACTACATGTCCCAGGAAAGACACCTTCTCTCTCAGCAGTTGACACTTGGTAGTCTTGACCTTCAGCCCTGCATCTTGTAGGCGCTGCAAGACAGCCTCAAGTCGATCCCAATGCTCTTCAAACGTACGGCCAAAGACTATAATATCATCGAGGTACACAAGACAGGAGGACCAGCAGAGTCCAGCCAAGACTAAGTCCATAAGCCGTTCAAATGTCGCGGGAGAGTTGCAAAGGCCCATGGGAAGGGTGTTGAACTCCCACAATCCTAGAGGTGTAGTGAACGCTGTCTTCTCTTTGCTACTTTCCTCTACTTCTACTTGGTGGTAACCGCTCACCAGATCAAGGGTACTGAAGAATTTTGCTCCACCCAAAGCGTCCAGGGCGTCGTCTATCCTAGGTAGGGGATATGCATCCTTCAGTGTACAGTCATTGAGCTTTCTGTAGTCCACACAGAATCGGGTTGACCCATCAGGTTTCTTTACCAAGACTACAGGAGCTCCCCAGGGAGAATGTGACTCCCTGATGATGCCTATCTCTCGCATGCCCTGGAGGCAGCGCGCCATCTCTTCTCGCTGGTGGGGTGAGTACCGTCTAGGTGCAAGTTTCACTGGCCTGGCACTACCGGTGTCAATCTTGTGTTTGACCTTGTCAGTTCTTCCCAAGTCCAGCGGTCCACGTGAGAACACATGTTGAAATCGATCAACTGTCCTATACACACGCCGCCGCTGGTCTGTGCTCAAGTCCTTCCTGTCCAGACCAAGGTCTGACAGGATGCGATCCACCTCTCCTGCCTCGGGAGTAGAACTCTTGGTGGCCAGACCCCTCAGCGTCAACACTTGCTGTGCCCTTGTGCGTCTCTTGGTTCTACCTTTGCCAGCTGGCGGCAGTACAACTTCCTCAGCCTCCCCTCCATCCATAGGAGTCAGCTGTCCGACCTTGGAACCACGCCGTAATGTCACTGGCTCTGGCGACATGTTGACCAGCCTTACTGGTACGGACCCCTCGGTCGGCACCACCACGGTTCTGGCACACACGACTTTGTCTTTCCCTTCCAAACTGTTGGGTTCGAACACAGCAGACAGAAAACCTCCCCATCCAGGGTTTGCATCTTGTATGCATCCAGGTACGACGACTTCATGACGTCCCGGGAGGGTAACATCTTCCGCTAAACTCACCCTGCAGACATTGGGGCGAATGGACAGGACTTGTAAGGGGCATGGTCTGCCTCGGACAGAGATGGTCTCTCCTACGGTGTCAACTACGGCTCTGACTGACCTCATAAAGTCCATTCCCAGGATACATCTCTCCTGCAAGCCGTGAACGACATAGACCTTCCTCTTGATCTCCGCACCATGCACCCTTATCCTCACCTCCACGGAACCGAGCACTTTAAGTACACCACCTCCCGCTGCTACGAAACTCTGCCAGCAATTCTTTAAGGGCACTTTACCACCCTTTTCCCAAACTGAGCTATCAACACAAGATGGCCCCGCACCTGAATCTACCAATGCATTCAAATTTTGATTCCACATGTCCAGATTTAAATATAACAGTTGCTTGATTTCCCTGGCTTCACAATCTTCATGATCATTGTCTTCAAAATCCTCATTATCGTTGGCACAATCAGAAGAATCATTCAACTTACTGTTCTGGGGTGACTCCTTAATATGCGCTAGTGTGTCACCCCCCACCCCAGCGCCCCCTAGTTTGACGACTTCTTCGGGCTGGGGCAGTTCCTTGCCATGTGCGCACGGCCACCACAGTTGAAACAGATGTAGTCCCTACCACCAGCCTTGTTTCCGTTGTTGTTGTTGTCATTTCCCGGGTTGCTTGGGGTACGAACTCCGGTGTCGCTCTTCGTTACTGCGTCTTCAA
Organism: Branchiostoma lanceolatum; assembly: GCF_035083965.1. Lineage (NCBI taxonomy): Eukaryota > Metazoa > Chordata > Leptocardii > Amphioxiformes > Branchiostomatidae > Branchiostoma > Branchiostoma lanceolatum. The sequence goes on from NC_089735.1 coordinate 16,245,440, forward strand.
TTCGGCTCAGGCAACCCGCCATGCCCTCTACTCGGCTCTCCAGCCGGGCCACCCTTTCTTCTAGCTCCTCCTCCCTGCTATTGCTAGCGACCATGTGCACCGTAGTGCTCTCCGTACCCTCCAGCTGTGCTGCGGCACGGCGGATGTCTCTCAGGTTATTCGGCCGAGGGAAAATGTCGCCCAACCTCTCTGCCAGCCTAGAGGGCTGCAGACCGGTAATGAAATAATTGACCCCCATCTTCTCCCTCTCCGGCTACATCTGTTTTGGGGTGCCCGTACTGCAACAATGACCTCAGTCGCATTTCATAGTCGAGTAGTGTCTCTCCTACCTTCCTGTGGAAGTGCAGTAGCTCGTCGAGCGAGGTTTCATTCCTTTCCCCGGCCCCAAACCTGTCTGATAACACCGTGTGCAAATTTTCCACGTCATTTGTCAACTTGTCACCCAAACTCTCGGCGTACTCTAGAGCCGGACCCTCCAAATGTAGCATGAGGTACATTGGGTAACTTTCTACTTTCCATTGTTGCAATCTGGCCAGGCGAGCAAACTGCCTATACCAAGAGCCGAAATTTAGGTTACGGCCTGAGAACTTGGCGAGTTTGATTTCTGCACGTGTCGCCGCCATTTTGAGTTTCTTTGTTCTTTGTCCGACGCGCGTTCCAGCTTCTTCTGTTCACTTCTGACACCAATGTAACAAGGTATTGATCGTCCTTACCTCGTATCCGTGGGCTCTACAGAAGGTGGAACTTCGTGATGGATTATGTTGTCGAACTCGAACCTAACTATCGCTAAGCGTGCACGCTCTAAACTAAACCAAGGACTAAACTGAACTGTAACAACTTCCTTGAACTTGCCCCAACGCAACGCAACTAACTTCAACATCCGGGGCCTCGATCAGGGCTGACCCCTGACCTCCTAAACCTGGTTACATCAGGATAAAATTCACACGTGCGGCGTAGTCCTCGCATAGACCAAGGACATTATATAGTGTCCTTGCATAGACTTATGATTTCTAACGTCGGCTACTGTTACGCATGATCTAAAAAGCTCTAGCGGCACGTTTCATGCTTTTAGACTTCTAAAATATTCTTAATATCGTACCTTGTTAGACGTATGCCAGTTTGTATCTATAGTTGTCGATGCACATGCAGTTGTTGTTGTGAAGTCTGCCATATAGTTTCGCTGCTCCCCATGCCGCCCGATGGTCGCCGCCATCTTGGTTTGACGTCATCATGGAACCGCCGCAGACGACACCGCCGCTCGCGACATGTCACGAACGACGGTTTTCTATTCGGCTCTGTGGCTCGAGCCTATGCCAGATGGATATATAGGCGGTCCGCAGGACCCGCACATTATGCGTAGCGCGGTCCGCAGCTTGTTACAGGTTTGCGATAGCAAAACCTGTTCTGTTTTTGCATCCAAGGATGGGGGCGGCCATGTTGGATGTGACCATTTTATTGGGAGGGGTGTTTCTTTTCGCTAATGTTGGGTGTGACTATTTTGACGGAGGGGTGTTTTTCTTGCTAGTTTTCTTTTTTTTTGTTTTCTTGCTAATTTTTTCTTGCTTTGGGTTGGGTGTGACCATTTTTACTGGAGGGATGTTGTTTTCACTAATGTGTGGGTGTGATAGATGGAAGTTATTAGTGTGGCGGTGTTGTGACCTTGCCGTTGGCACAAATGGACACAAGGCCCACTGTACTAAAGGACGAGCAAGGTCCACTGAGCATCATGTTGTTGAGGTCTTGTCGAAAAGTAGGGGACGACAAGATCCCCAACGATAGAGGGTTAATAAAGATTTGTTATTTAATGTGATGTTGGATTAGAAAGTGTTGAAATCGATAATATTGGGGGATTGTTTTTTGTCGCTAATGTTGGTTCCCTATATTTTTCCTAGTTTTGGGTTGGGTGTGACCATTCTGACCGGAGGGGTGGTTCTTGCCACTTACGTTAGGTCTAAGAGATGAATGTTATTAGTGTGGTGGTGTTGTGACCTTGCCGTTGGCACAAATGGACACAAGGCCCACTGTACTAAAGGACGAGCAAGGTCCACTGAGCATCATGTTGTTGTGGTCTTGTCGAAAAGTAGGGGACGACAAGATCCCCAACGATAGAGGGTTAATAAAGATTTGTTATTTAATGTGATGTTGGATTAGAAAGTGTTGGAATCGATAATATTGGGGGTGGTTTTTGTCGCTAATGTTGGTTCCCTATATTTTCCTAGTTTTGGGTTGGGTGTGACCATTTTGACCGGAGGGGTGGTTTTTGCCACTTATGTTAGGTGTAAGAGATGAATGTTATTAGTGTGGTGGTGTTGTGACCTTGCCGTTGGCACAAATGGACACAAGGCCCACTGTACTAAAGGACGAGCAAGGTCCACTGAGCATCATGTTGTTGTGGTCTTGTCGAAAAGTATGGGACGACAAGATCCCCAACGATAGAGGGTTAATAAAGATTTGTTATTTAATGTGATGTTGGATTAGAAAGTGTTGGAATCAATAATATTGGGGGTGTTTTCTGTCGCTAATGTTGGTTCCCTATATTTTTCTTAGTTTTGGGTTGGGTGTGACCATTTTGACCGGAGGGGTGATTTTTGCCACTAATGTTAGGTGTAAGAGATTAATGTTATTAGTGTGGTGGTGTTGTGACCTTGCCGTTGGCACAAATGGACACAAGGCCCACTGTACTAAAGGACGAGCAAGGTCCACTGAGCATCATGTTGTTGTGGTCTTGTCGAAAAGTAAGGGACGACAAGATCCCCAACGATAGAGGGTTAATAAAGATTTGTTATTTAATGTGATGTTGGATTAGAAAGTGTTGGAATCAATAATATTGGGGGTTTTTTTTGTCGCTAATGTTGGTTCCCTATATTTTGCTTTGTTTTGGGTTGGGTGTGACCATTTTGACAGGGGTGATTTTTGCCACTAATGTTAGGTGTAAGAGATGAATGTTATTAGTGTGGTGGTGTTGTGACCTTGCCGTTGGCACAAATGGACACAAGGCCCACTGTACTAAAGGACGAGCAAGGTCCACTGAGCATCATGTTGTTGTGGTCTCGTCGAAAAGTAAGGGACGACAAGATCCCAAACGATAGAGGGTTAATATAGATTTGTTATTCAATGTGATGTTGGATTAGAAAGTGTTGTAATCAATAATATTAGGGTTGGTTTTTGTCGCTAATGTTGGTTTCCCATATTTTTCCTAGTTTTGGGTTGGGTGTGACCATTTTGACCGGAGGGGTGATTTTTGCCACTTATGTTAGGTATAAGAGATGAAAGTTATTAGTGTGGTGATGTTGTGACCTTGCCGTTGGCACAAATGGACACAAGGCCCACTGTACTAAAGGACGAGCAAGGTCCACTGAGCATCATGTTGTTGTGATCATGTCGAAAAGTAAGGGACGACAAGATCCCCAACGATAGAGGGTTAATATAGATTTGTTATTTAATGCGATGTTAAATTAGAAAGTGTAGGAGACGTGATCTTAAAGAACATGGCAGTTGTGGTCTTGTCAGAGATGTAGGGACGACAGCCACAAAAACAATGAACGATTAGTTTGTTTAATGGTGAGATGGCCAATTAGCTTTTGGAATAAAATTAAGTCAATTTTGAAATGGTGAATACTTAAGACCCTTTCCTTCTTACAATAAAGAATGGCCGATGTATAAATACGGTTTCTTTTAGATGCCGATTTGAAGACGACCACATCAAGGATAAAGAAATGACACAGAGACAAGGATTCCCGCATACTTACCAAAGGAAGACGTAAACGTTATAACACAGACTGATTATGACCTCATAATGTTGGCTTACTACGATCCTTATTAATTACTGAATGTCTCTATTGCTCTCTTGACCTTAATTTCCTAGTTTTACTAATCTTTCGTCTCCTGTCTTACTCTGCTCACACACCATTGATTACTTTATCTCTTCACTGCAGTTCACTTAAACAAATGAATAACCGTCAAAGAATTATAGCACAACAATTAGCAGACTAATTCTAAAGTAACCGTTCCAAGTTTGGTAAGGAGTTGCACTGTAACTTCTTGGACGTAAGTGACGGAGTGAAATGTTACTGCAGCTTGCAGTTGCATACACATTTGTATTGGGTTTCTACCATTCGTACATCCGGTTTGATTTTAACGAGGTTAATCACCTGTATTTTCTTTCATAACGTTATACATACAAAGTCAGCTTCTAAAAGTTGCACACTAAAATAAACAACAAAATAGACAATACGTATTCGTTTGAATCAAATAAAGTGGACAACATGTGCACGCCAGTGTGTGGATTCTCTAAATCGTGTCAGGTAATGTCTGGTTGTAACAGCACAATCATTGTAACACGGCTTTGATGCTGGTCCGGCAGTGGAAGGTCTCCGGCGACCTCCCCTGCTGCGGTTAGAGTCTGTGTGGGAAACGGCCAGATTGTTCCAGGCCTGGATTGTTCCTCCCTAGTGCACGTGGATACCGGGTGCCCCGGATGACCTTGTAGTCCGGTATAGGTGACCTGTGCAGGGATCGAGAAAAAAACATACAGAAACATATCAACCTGAATGCTCTCTTCTTTGGTTCTTGTCGTCTCTGAAGACGGTAGACAGCTTCGGTCGATTTAACCTCTTGAATTATTGACTGGAATTAGACTATTCCAAAACTAGAGTTCCACGACCTCATACCTTCGCCATATGATTTTAACCTTTATGACTGACATATCAGGGGTGTTTGTCATCAATTATAAATCATACCAGTTGATCTTCTTCACCCAAAAAAAAAGTATGAGCGTAACAAAGAAGGTTATGCTAACAAAGTAACATTTATCATGAATTATGCAAATAGGGTCCTTTTTATCATAATTTGATTCAACAATGTTCACATTCACATAACTTCCAAATGACACAAGTATGAAATTGCCATCCTTTACCTGTATGGTTTTAAAGTAGTTTCTCATTAATTATGCAAATTAGGCCCACATTTGCATATTTTTTATCTATCAAAATTCCTCAGTAACAAATGTCACAAATGTCACATATGTCAATAGTCATATCATGGAATACAGCGGGTTTTTAAAATTGTCTCATTAATTATACAAATTAAAATCTGATTTGCATAATTATCGTCCAATCATACAAAGCATTACGTAAGCTATCTACATACCAAAAATCATTACCATCCATCAAGCCCATCTTGAGTTATAGTATTTTCTCATTAATTATGCAAATTAGGTATTCATTTGCATAATTGATATCTATTAATATTTTTCTCTTCTTCAGTTACATATGTCACATGTTTGAGAGTCCTGTCGTGGAATTTGGCCGATGTATAAACTTTCCTCATTAATTATGCAAATTAGATACTGATTTGCATAATAAGTATCTAATCATGTACATCATCACTCAAGCTATCTATTTACCAAAAATTATAACCATCCATCAAGCCCTTCTTGAGTTATTCCCTTTCAAAGTCTGAACCAAAACCTGCTCCTGCAGTTCAAAAAAAGCCGCTAGGGGGCCAAAACCTACACCACTTACTCTCTGTCCAAAGAGCTATCTACCACTCAAAAATCAGTTCCATAGCTTGTCCAGAACACGAGATATTGAAACAGGAAGTTCCGCTGCAGTACCGTAACAAGCCGCTAGGGGACCCAAAATCTAATCATTTCCTAGTCTCATCAAGACCTACCCACCTACCAAATATCAAGACAATCCATCTAAGCCTTCTCGAGTTATGCTGTACATTACACACATACATACATACATACATACATACAAACGCTACCCTCTGCATAACCTTCTCGGCGAAGGTAATCATGATTGGCTTTTCTTTTTCAAACTAGTTGGCGGTGGCGTATTAGTCATGTAGTTGCTAGGTCCTACAGCCACAGGGAAACAAAATTTAGAATGTATGTGACACTGATAAGCTGTTTGACATATTTCTTAGTACCTACGAATATGGCGTGTTATACTTACTTCAAGGTTTTGGAGTTCGATTAAAAAAATAGGGCTCGAAATTCGCATTTTAGTACAGGTAAAATTGTACTAATTTTATCTTTAGCTAGGAAAACAACATTTGGAGTTAAATATGCGTGAAACTGATAAGCAATTTCACAATTTTGGGTCCCTAGGAATTTGACCTCTTATCCTGTAACTAAGGTGAGTGAAGAGTGTACGTGTAGGGCTCAACATCTGCATGCTAGCACAGGTAAAATTGGAGTTGTGCAGGTAGTTTTGACGGACTTTTACTAATTTAGGCCCCCATTCCGTTGATCGAATTGAGTTATCTGTGAAATCTTTGGTCGCTCATAAAAGGTTGCTGCATTTGAGATTTTGGGTCGCCGTAGAGATTCCACTTGAGCACGTTTTCCAGGAGTTCGGCACTCTCACGGCGATCTGGTCAATTTTACGTTTTTTTAATGGTATTTATTATATCTTCGAATTATTGTTTTATTAATTACAAATCTTTATAAGTATTCATAAATGTTTCTAACAAAAGAAAATACGAAAATACTATGTTTCAGAAGTTGTTCTGATCATTTGCAAACATTTCGAAAGTGACTGTCAAAAGAGATAATTTTTTTTAATAGATTTGAAATATAGATAGACAGATAGGTTTATTTCATATTTCGAAATATTTCGAACTAAAGATATGGGTCATTTGCCCCCCGTAACCGTGTTGTGACTTGGAATTGGGTCCTTATGTCGCCGTGAGAGCGCGGCGAAAGCGCCGTCCAAGTGGAATGGGGGTATAACTGATACTTTAAGAATCGGACGAATGCGCCGTATCCTTTTTTTTCTACATTTGTAATTATGTTGAGCCCAACATACTGTTGGGCGCAATATATTGTGTTCGTATGGTTTCTTTCTCCTGTTAAATCTTGTAATCGACTCAGCTCGGTCGTCCCTGCACCAACTGAGCTGAAATTTGGTATACATGTAGAGTGGGTAAATACCCTGGGAGCATTTTTTAAATTTTTTTCGATATTGACCTTGAACGTGATTTTATTGAGGTTTTTCTGACCAAAAACGTACATTTTGGCCTCCTGTGCTCTGGAAATACATCCAAATGACCTGAAATTTGCTATGGTGGTACATTGGTGGAACAAATATTTAAAGAATCCCATTCGCACTTTTGGCATACAATACTTCGAAATGCGATTTTAGAGGGTGTTTTGGGAAGAAGATCGGCTATTTTCCTCATATGGGGTCACTGACCTATAGGTCACATCTTTATTCATCTGGCCGGGTTGACTAATTCGGTCAGCCAATGAGAGAGCGCAGATTTATCAAGCTCAACCTGATTGGTTGAAATAGTCAATTTAATTAGGGGCACTACTAGTACTCTGACAGGTGCAGACACAACTTCACTACTCCCTGGCTCACATCCTTGTGTTGTAAGTTATTGTTGTGTCCTACTGAAGTTATGTAAGTGCAATTGAGAAGGTTCAAAACTTTTCTGGTGGTATTTTTCGACACACACAGTGTTTTTCTTATTTTAACACTGCATGGAAACAAAGATTTCTACAAGTTCGCAAGCTTGGACACTCTGACATTTCCTCGCTATGTACACGAATTTTCTACCCCTCTGTCACCAAGATTGGACACTAGTGCGCACAATAGTGCACACAAAGTACCCAACGTTTCCCACCTTAGGAAACATCCCGTGTCGGGACGTTGACAATAACATTAACATTAACAATAGAGAGTTGTGAAGTGCGTGAAAATTTACGTTGAGCTTGCTTTGAGTAGTTGTTTAAAGTTTTTGGCTAAAAATGACGTAAATCAGTAAGAATTTTCAACCTCCTTACGTATACCCCTGTTACATGTCTACACTATCGGGCCGCGGGGAAGTCTTGAATATCGGCGCTGATCGATAGCGCATTAAACAAAATGTGTGGCGTAGCGTTGTACTAAAAAAATAATAGCATATGAATATGGGTGCCTGGAAGAGCCCATCCATGCATAGGGTTTCAAATTGGGAGAGATCCATTTCTGACTGGTCTTCAATTCAATTATTCATTCAAATACCAACATTGCAGACATACAACAAACGTTAGCCTCTATGCCACAGTCGATTTTTGCGTGGGGAGGGAAATGGGCGAAACAAGTTGCATTTGCTCCCGCAAATGTTGCCTTTCTAGTTTTTTATGTTTTTTACACGTGAACAAATGCGACGTATCATTTTTCTACATTTTTAATTTATCTTCAGCTACTTCTACAATTGTCGGGGGTTGAGGTTTTCAAACGTGGACAAATGAGATGTACTGGAATTAGTTTTGGAATTTTTACGTTTGTCAGGCGTAAAATTTTAATACGTGGATGATACATGCGACGTATAATTTTTTCTAACCACAACTAATTCTAAATTAATTTGTCGGGGGGGGGGGGCTTTGCACATTTTCATACTTGACAAAAAGATGTACTAGAATTGCATTTCTACGTTTTTCGGGCATATGATTTATGGTTTTCATACGTGGACGATGGGACGTACTGTTTTTTGTACATTTGCACTTTGTCTTCAGTTAATGCTACATTTGTCAGGGGTGAGATGTACTGGAATTAGTTTTGGAATTTCTACATCTGTCAGGCGTATGATTTTCATACGTGGACGAGTGCGACGTATTATTATTTTCTACATTTGTAGTTTTTCTACTGTAACAGTCTACATTTGTCGGGGATGTAGATTTTAAAATGTGTACAAATAAGTTGTATTGGAATTAGTTCTTATACGTGGACATGCGACATACTAGAATTAGTTCTGGAATTTCAACGTTTGTATGGCACATGATTTTGAAACGTGGATGAATGCGACGTATAACACTTTTAACAGCAATTCTGAATATCAAACATACGTCGAGATGGTTTCGAAAATGGCTACTTGCCGAAATCTCTACCTTGCCATGAAAGGTATCTGAAATGACCACAAAAGCGTAACGTTAACATAAAAACTGAAAAGACCTACCTGCACAAAAACAGAAACAGACGCCTCTTACCTCGGTTCTGTACAGATCGACTCTGGTGTTATTTGTCCTTCCAGTCTCAGAATCTAAATTTCCATAGTCGAGTCCTGTCTGCGGAACGTGCAACAACTTTTCCTGCCTTGGAGATTAATGAACAAACGTCTGGTGTTGCTATTTTCAAACAGTCCATATTCTTCCAGTCTCTTCTGGCCGTGCTTCCCCGTTGTCGTTTCCACTGCTGACATAGGGGTGATACATCCCTTCTTGCTCACCATGTTGTCACAACTTTCGATTAGAGGTTAGAAATCTCCATATTATCGCTAGAAATGAGTTGTTTTCTAACACAAGAAACGCCCTTTGTTCTCATACGTCTAGACACTGTGGCCACGGTACTAGACTGTGCAGCTGTGTCCTTCCGTCCGCCCACCAGACCAGTACCCTGTAACTGATACTCCCATGGGTGCATCCATGTTGCTGTGCCTGGAGAAGTCATTAACTCGGAAACAGGGCTTAAAATTGATACCCAGTCAAAGTTTCCATCACAATGGCACCATCCCAACTTTGCTAACATGTCATACTATTTGTGGTCTATATCTATATACTATATTGCCTAAAAGACCTAAAATTTGGTCATAACAAGATGTAACATTGACGATGGATTAAGGGCAAGAGTAACGGATTATGGTTAGGGTAATGGATTAATTAAGGTTATGGTGACGGATTAAGGGAAAGGATGACAGATTAAGGGAAAAGGTGACGGATTAGGTTATCGGGTGACAGATTAACGGCTATGGTGACGGATCAAGGGTTATGGCGACGTGACTGATTGAGGGCAACCACTGTGAGGGATCAAGGCTTTCGTGACAAATTAAGGGTAATGGAGACGGATTAAGAGCAAGGATGGATGATGAAGGTCAAGGGCAACGGATTAAGGGCCAGGGTGACGGATTAAGGGAAAGGATGGCGGATTAAGGGAAATGATTACAGATTGAGGGTAAGGATGGCGGATAAGGGGAAATAATTACAGCTTAAGGGAAAGGGAACGGATTAAGGACTAAGTTGACGGATTAAGGGTAAAGATGACGGATTAAGGGAAATGATTACAGATTAAGCGAAAGGGTGACGGATTAAGGATTGTGGTGACGGATTAAGGGCAAAGGTCGCGGATTAAGGGCTATAATGATGGTTTAAGGGTGATGGTGACGGATTAAGAGCAAAGATGGCTGATGAAGGTCAAGGGCAACGGATTAAGGGCTAGGGTAACGGATTAAGGGATAAAGTGACAGATTAAGGGTAAGAATGGCGGATTAAAGGAAATAAGAACAGATTATGGGAAAGGGTAACGGATTAAGGGCTAGGTTGATGAATTAAGGGTAAGGATGGCGGATTAAGGGAAATGATTACAGATCAAGGCGAAGGGTAACGGATTAAGGACTAAGGCGACGGATTAAGGGTAATGATGGCGGATTAAGGGACATGAGTACCGATTAAGGGAAAGGGTAACGGATTAAGGACTAAGGCGACGGATTAAGGGTAAGGATGGCGGATTAAGGGAAATTATTACAGATTAAGGGCAAGGATGACGGATTAAAGAGAAATGATAACAGATTAAGTGAAAGAGTGATGGATTAAGGATTGTGGTGACGGATTAAGGGCAAAGGTCGCGGATTAAGGGCTATGGTGACGGTTTAAGGGTGATGGTGACGGATTAAGGGGAAGGATGGCTGATGAAGGTCAAGGGCAACGGATTAAGGGCTAGGGTGACGGATTAAGTGATTAAGTGACAGATAAAGGGTAAGGATGGCGGATTAAGGGAAATGAGTACAGATTATGGGAAAAGTTAACGGTCTAAGGACTAAGGTGACGAATTAAGGATAAGAATGGCGGATTAAGGGAACTGAGTACAGATTAAGGCAAAGGGTAACGGAGTAAGGACTAAGGCGACGGATTAAGGGTAAGAATGGCGGATTAAGGGAAATGAGTACAGATTAAGGCAAAGGGTAACGGAGTAAAGACTAAGGCGACGGATTAAGGGTAAGAATGGCGGATTAAGGGAAATGAGTACAGATTAAGGCAAAGGGTAACGGATTAAGGACTAAGGTGACGGAGTAAGGGTAATGATGGCGGATTAAGGGAAATGAGTACAGATTAAGGGAAAGGGTAACGGATTAAGGACTAAGGTGACGGATTAAGGGTAATGATGGCGGATTAAGGGAAATGATTACAGATTGAGTGTAAGGATGGCGGATTAAGGGAAATGAGTACAGATTAAGGGAAAGGGTAACGGATTAAGGACTAAGGTGACGGATTAAGGGTAATGATGGCGGATTAATGGAAATGATTACAGATTGAGTGTAAGGATGGCGGATTAAGGGAAATGAGTACAGATTAAGGGAAAGGGTACCGGATAAGGACTAAGGCGACGGATTAAGGGTAATGATGGCGGATTAATGGAAATGATTACAGATTAAGGGCAAGGATGATGGATTAAGAGGAACGATCACAGATTAAGTAAAAGTGCGACGGATTAAGGATTGTGGTGACGGATTAAGGGCAAAGGTCGCGGATTAAGGGCTATGGTGACGGTTTAAGGATGATGGTGAGAGATTAAGAGCTATGATGACGGGATAAGGACAACGCTGAGGGATTAAAGGCTTTCGTGACAGATAAGGGGCAAGGGTGACAGACTTGGGTATCTGCTGACATATTAATGTTTATGATAACGGTTTAAGGGCAATAGTGACGGATTCACTTCACAAATCACCATGCAGCGCAGATGGCAGCTTCTTCAAATAATGTACATCTTTGTCTAAGCTTCCTGCACACCATAGTGCATGGTAATATATCGTTACTGTATTCTGCAATCCTGTTTGAAAGATTTCTTAACAAAAACACCCCTGCAGTTCCGTGGCAAGCTGCTAAGGGACCGAAACTTACCCCACTTCTTTCTTACGTGAAATTCAAAAGTGGGGTAATTATGCAAAAGGTTTTAGTGAAAATGTTCTTTTCAACTGAAGGTACCACCGGAAAAGTACATTCTCCCAAGGGGGTGGGTTTTACAAAAATATTCCATTTCAGAACAGTAATTTTTTAAGATTTTGCAGGGGATAGAGATGAAGTGAAATATGACGTATTTTAACTATTTACTTTACAACTGTTACCTTTCTAGTTATGTTCATTTCCCCCCACATTAGTTACACTGAAACGCAAACCTGTTCATATTTGCTGAACAAGCTAATATTTATCTCTAGTTCTTTCTAATTTTCCCTCAATTTGTATTGTAGTTTTATTACTGTTTTATTTACCCTCACTATTGTATTATTTAGATGTTAAGCTTTTATTATATTTATTGTCAGTTGTATTGTATTTGTTGAGAAGCCGGTGTCCCAGTGATTTCGCACCCCCCTGATTTTGAACCCCCCGGTGCGAAATCACTAGGGATCTCGCACCCCCCGGTGCGAAATCGCTAGCGATCTTGCACCCCCCAGCTAGTGATCTCGCACCCCCTCCTCGAACCCCCCTAGGGATTTTGACCCCCCCCCCCCCCCAAATATTTCGAAAGGCGCTCTGTCTGTGAAGCAATTATATTCAAAACTGCATTTTAATATAAAAAGCCATAGTTTAACGTGGTAATCGAGAGTATTACAAGTTGCTGTGTCTGACAGAACAAACATCTAAGACTCCGGGAACCCATGCCCTGGACTAATGTAACGCTACTAGTATTTCAGCACAGCGCGATGATGGTGACTCTCTGTGCACGATGATTCGTTGTAATATTCTTCCTTGGTGTCATGAGGAATGTACGATTAGTTCATAGTTTTATTTCAGTGTTCATAATTGATTTTTTAAATTATTTTAGAGACTTGAATAACATTTTATCATACAAAATTATATCACATATTGAATGGTTGACGGGTGTTAAATAGGGTTAGAAAAAAATTATTGAAGCCTGGTCCCGTCGGAAAAATGAAATCATATGATATTTCTGAGTAAGAATTATTAGTTATTTAATGTTAAAACACATACTATTGTATGGGGCTAACAAATTGATTTGGGGGGGGGGGGTGCGAGATCACCAGAGGGGTGCAAATTCACTAGTGATTTCGAACCGGGGGGTTCAAATTCACGGGGGTGCGAGATCCCTGTGACACCGGCCCTGTAGACAAACCATGTTTCTTTTGCCGGCTCCTCACAGATTTCTTTTTCTTAAAATCTGTGAAGCTCAATAAATAAATAAAAAATATATATTGTAGTTAGCAAACGTTACAAAACTTAGTATGACTGTGTTTATATATTGATTGTTTATTGTTTATATTGCTTGTTTGTATCGGACTACCCAAATGCTGTTATTTATTGTTATCGTACTTATCTATGTCAGTTGTAATTTTTATTTTCAGAGGTGATGTTTGATATTAGCTACTTGCTAGAGTGGATCAACTCTGTGTCCTGTTCACAAAACTCCGGGGTACCATATACTCACATGTATATACTAGCTTTGACTGAACTAAAACGATGCATACGTAGACCTCCATTCCAGTTCAGCTTCTTCCAGCAACGACGGATTTCATTATTGCCTTAATCACAATGCAGTTTTAAAGAACCTTTGTCAATATAACTTGCGTTGTATACAGATTAATCATGAAGCCAGTTAAAACCCTCAAACACCTGAACCTATTTTTGCGACTAAAATGACTGAGCGGGGTCAAAAATGACCCCTACATGTTTTGTTCAGTAAAACCTCCCTTTTCACTTTTTTCACTGATTTTTATCAATACATTGCTTCATCAATGTAAGAGGAATGTTTTGGCATCTTTAGAAATAAATAATTCCCGTTCATTATCATAATTTATGCAAAAAGATCAGAAGGACCACGTCTTGAACTATTCCTATCTAGACCGGGAGGGGATTTTTGAGGCCCACACCAAATTTCATGTTGCATAACTGATGAACGGCTTACGCGAGAGCCACCAAACTTGGTGCCTTTACACAAAATTTCCTTAACAAAAATTTCAAATTGATATAGTTATTTCATCGTTTTTCTTGTTGCCATGGCAACGGGTTTTTGACAGGCATATTTTTCAAAATCTGCTAATATCAGTTCAAACAATGACGTTTCGAGGCTTTGTTGGTACGCCAAATGTATTTTCTTACATTGTTATCATCTTATGTAATCCAATGTAGCTTTTATGATTCAACATTGATGTTTTATGCTGATTTGATAACGTCATCCGTCAAAATCTAAGATGGCGGATAGAATCACATAAAATTACGTCATAATGACGTCATATTACGGCATTATGACATGAAATTTGTTATGGTAATACTGATTCACATGTGCATCATCTGAAAATTTAGTGGTCATACGATAAGTAGTTCAGGAGTTACAGAGGGAAGGTCTCAAAAACAGCACATTATTTTTGCTGGGGTCAAAAATGACCCCAGCGGACTCAACACAGACTTTCCTATATAACGTCAACAGCATTGTGCCCATCTCCCTAGAAAATTGTGAGAGGTTAGAAAAGATGTCTACTGACAAAGTCACGGAAGGATTTTCTTTCAGATTAAACATGTTCAAATAGCACGTCAAAATCCACGCCTGGGATCAAAAATGACCCCACTCGGGTGTTTGAGGGTAACATCAGGGAGCGTCTAGCGGATCCCCGTCATCGTCGAAAACAGGCCCAACAGGCACAACACATGACTGATGCATAACCCAACATCATGGACAAGCACAGTGTATAGTACTGATAGAAATCTACCACTCAATTATCACGACCATGCCAAGTCCATGCCACAGGATATTTGACAATCTAATCTAACATGTAGAGTGCACATGTATCAAACCACGCCAACAACGACAAGCATTTATTAACAAATAGCAAACCTTACACCGTCGCCATGGCATTGCTTTTTCGTTGCGAGTCTTATTTGAACTTGACCTCCGTTTCCACAACATCTACACACCTACAAAAAATCAGGAAGATCCATCAACGTTTCCGTCACTTTTTTTGTCTACATACAAACACACAAGAATGAAAAGTCCGCTGCAGTACTGTTGAAAAACGCAAGGTGAACCATTTTCAAACTTGACCTTCCTTTGCACAACCACTACACACCTACCAAAAATCATAAAGATTCATCGAAGCTTTATTTTAGTTATGCTCTTGACATACATACAGACCCACCCAACAGCTGGCTCAACTAAAAATATGATCTTCTCCGAGTACTAGTACTCGGCGAAGATATCTAATGGAAAACAACTCCATACCGTGTTTCAAACAGAAAGAGTCAGTGATATGCATTTAACTTTTCGTTTTGTGTGATAAAGCAGTGCCTTTGTTTTCTGGCTGCAGACATGACTGGACTCCCCATGGCTCTTAGTCAGTTTAGTGGTCTTGGGGTCAATTCAGCTTTCAAATTCCTGACAGAGGACAGTAGAAATATGTGCCAACATGAAAACAATGTATGAAATCAGGCAATGTAAATAAATTTTCTGTATCTGTATCTGTATCTATATAGCCGGTACAAACGCCATTAGGCGTAACACACCAGCTACAGAGCTGAATGTACTTTTTATGATAGTGCTGGTGTCTTTTGTCTGAATTTGTGCCACGTGCAGTAAGACCCCCATTCCACTCGGACGGCGCTCTAAAGCCGGCGTCACAATTCATGCGAGCATCGGCCGATTTTGTAGATCGCCGGAAGCTCGCCGAATTTCAAATTCGCCCGAGCGTCGACCGTATTTTTCGCTGAAAACCTGCCCCGTCACAAATTGAACGGAGCTCGGGCGACGTCCGTCGAACACTAATAATCATAAATTCCACATAAGACGGTACCATGTCTTGGACACGGACGAAGTCAGAATCAACTGACCTGGTGACAAGTTCAAATTTTGTCCAACTTTACTTTCTGAGTTGTGGCAAATCTGTCGGGCATGAGTGAAGTGGGTGGGCACACTGAAAATAATACCCTAAACAGGAATTTTGTCATAAACCAATCCGAATACTAGCGCAGGGGCCACAAAGTCAACAGACCAGTCGTTTAATCCCGATCCAAACATTTTCAGCAAACTGAAATCGACCGAAGCTCGGGCGAACGCCGTCCGAGCTTCGGCCGACCGTTGATAAGCCTATCGACGCCCTGCCGACGCCTGGGCGTGCCTCGGCAGACAAACATAGATCTAAAATGACTCAGTAGACTTTCAACTAGTCATTTTGTGTAGGAAAAACTCAGGAAGTCAAGTCAAGCCTCAAAAGTCAAGCCCAAGATCATTAATATATAAATTGAAACATCCAAACCAATACCAAAAAAGAAACAAGAAGTATTGTCTTCGGTGTCCACATTTTATTTATAATAAAATTGTTTCAATGAAAATTTAACTTTGCGATTGAATTGTCTTTCATTAGAAAAGTTCGGCAGCATACTTTGACAAGTTGATATTAGTATTAGTTAATATTAAAGTATTATTTATCATCTATGTTATAAACCAAGCTGTCGTTACCTTTTATCTATAAACAAGAAGGAGTTCGGCCGGAGCCCGTCCAAGCTCCCATCGACACCAGTACAACGCTCGCCCGAAGTACGCCTTATTTTTCATGAGTCGGCCGGAACACTGACGACGGTCGGCCGATTATTGTACAAAGCCCGTGCGAGGCTCGCACGAGGCCGAAGAGTTCGGGCGACCTCCGACCGACCAAAAATCGGGTCTAAAATCCTCGGATGCCCGCCCGAATATTGACCGAGCGCTGGGCGTTGCTCGGGCGAGCTACGGGCAAACTGTTGACGAGCCGTGCGAGTTCAAAAATCGTCGCCGAGGCCTCGCTGAATTTAAGCGCAGCTTCCAGTGCCCCGCGAACGTCGGCCGAGCTCCGAAAATTCGCCCGAAGTCCGTAGAATCGACAGGACGTCGGTCGTACTTCGCCCGAAAATCGCCATTTGGAGCTCGCCGACAAGTCGGCCGACCTAAATTCTTCATTTGTGACGGGGGCTTAACCGCGCTCTCACGGCGACCTAAAATGGTCCAGAGCGCCGTGAGAGCGCCGAACTCCTGGAAAACGTGCTCAAGTGGAATCTCTACGGCGACCCTTGCGCGCTCTCAGCGCGACCAAAATGTCAAATGTCAGCAACTTTTTAAAGATTTCACAGATCACTCAACGAATTCCAGAGATAAAGAACGAATTTTTATTACGTTTTGTGTGCTTTGTTGTCTTCTCAGTCATACCATTACCTCTTGCATCATATTTGAATGATAAAATCAAGGGGAAACAGATTCAATTTTAGTCGCTGCACGGTCGCTCAGTGTGTGTCTTAAGTAACATATGTATGTTCAACTTGTTTTTTCTGTGTTGTCTGTCATGTAAACTGTTTGCAATAAATATATTTTATCATTCTACGTTATAATAGAAACGTAAATCACAGAATTTTGAAACACATTTTGAACCACTGACAATAAAACTTGGAGGGAATTTAATTTCAATGGAAGCAAGTACTTGTTTGTTTGTTTGTTTATTTTTATTTTACCAGGGGAGTCATATCGCCAGCTGGCGTTTTTCAATGAGCCCTGGGGGGGAAATCCCCAAACAAAGTTGTTTACATAAAATAACAAGTAACAATACATAATGTGAAGTAAAATTGATATGGAACCAAAGTAACTTAGATAACATATCAAACAAAACATAATATTACCAAATATATACATTAACATCATATACTAGTGACAAAATATAATGGAATGAAATGAAATGAAATCAGGTTGAATTTGCATATCAATGTTGACATAATGTGAAATCATATTAATAAATGAGTGAACCAAAAATATGTTTACATAAGAGATAACCGAAATTTAAACACTAGTGGAGTTCTCTTGTATATATAGTTTTAAAAGCACCGATAGATGTTGCATCTCTTACTTGTAGTGGCAGTGAGTTCCATAGGACCGCGCCAGAGAAAGAAAACGATCTCTTCTTGTACTGTAGGCGTGCTTTTGGTAGTTGAAGCCCCCCCTGTGTGCTGAAACGGGTGTTGTGTGCATGGGTATGGGCAGAAGTTGTGAAAAGTTGGGACATGTGTGGTGGTGATAGGTCATTTAGTGCTTTGTACATTAAGACGGCCTTAGCTCTTTTGTGGTGCCTCTCTACAGTGGTCCAGCCTAGTAAATTCAGAACGGTTGCGCTGGGAGTGTGGCGGTCGCACCCTAACACTACCCTGCCTGCTCTGTTCTGCAACTTCTGGAGTTTATCTAAGCACCCCTTACCTCCCTGGTCCCAGACACTGCTGCAGTATTGGATGTGGGGGAGAAACAATGTATTATAGATTACCAGCATAGCTTGCCTGTTCAAGTATGGACTGAGGCATTTCATAATTCCAATTGTCCGAGCTAATTTCTTGGAGACAAGTAGAAAGTGGTCATTCCATAATAGGGCATTGTCAATGACACCTCCTAGAACTGTAGAACCTGTACATGGATTGGAATGATTTTTGGTATGTGGGTGGGTGTTAGGTGGAGGAAGGTCAAGGTCGATTTTGGGCTTCCTGGCATGTGTGACTGGAACTGCAATGGCGTATTTGTTAAAATCTTAAATGTAGAAGAACTGAAGAGTGGATGGACAGATCGTCATGTTCTTTGGTACACAGGTAGGTTAGACCAAGTTGTACACACTTAAGTGCAAACTATGCAAATTAGACCGAATTTGCATAAGTAAGGAGGTAAATCGTTTGCATGTGTGTCGTCGGATGCTTAAAGTCAGCATAACTGTAGAACGTGTAGATGGATTGTAATGATATTTGGTATGTGGGTATGCGCTGGGAGGAGAATGGTCAAGGTCGATTTTGGGCCCCCTGGTTTGTGTCCCTGGAACTGCAATGGCCTATTTGTAAAAATGTTCTAAAGGGGTTTAACTGAAGAGAGGAACAACAGATTTTCATGTTATTTGGTACGCAGGTAGGTTGGACGGAGATGTACACACTGAAGTGCAAATCATGCGAAGTTATTGTGTTTGCGTGCGTGTGCGCGTGTGTGTATGTTTGTGTCACCGTGTATGTATGTATGTGTCACCGGACGCTTAAAATCAGCATAACTGAAGAACGTGTGGATGGATTGAAATGATATTTGGTATGTGGGTAGGTGCTGGGAGGAGAAAGGTCAAGGTCGATTTTGGGCCCCCTGGTATGTGTCACTGGAACTGCAATGGCGTGTTTGTAAATATTTTCAAAGGAGAATAACTGAAGAAAGGAGCGACAGATTTTCATGTTATTTACTTGGCAGGTAGCTTAGAGAGGGTTGTATACAATGAAGTGCAAATTATGCAAATTGGACTTAATTTGCCTAAGTAATGGGGAAATCTATATTTGCAGTTTTGGCCATTGTAGCACTACTAACAGCTGTTACTAGCTATTGATAGCGAAAGTGGGTCACTGTGGAACCTGAGCCCCCAACATGTTGCCGGGGGTCATACCATTGAGCAATATAGAATGGGGGGAACAGGTTTAATAAAAGAAAGGTTTCATGGAGATTTTGGGTCCTAAGACTCTTGTTCCAAGTCTGTATTAGCTAGAGTAAGTTGTAAGTGCTGGTCAGAGGCTCTGGATCTTTGAGAGGCAACCAGCATAGATTTACACTTGGTAGGGTTTAAAGAGAGCTTATTGGCGATAAACCACTGAACTAGCCGGGTAGAGTCTTTCTGGATTGTTTCCTGTATTGTTTGTATTCTATTGTGTGCGAAGTATAAAATGGTATCGTCTGCATACATAGCTACTTTACATGACCGTATGCAGTTAGGCAAATCATTGATATACACAATGAAAAGGAGGGGTCCAAGAATGGACCCCTGCGGAACGCCACAGGTCACATGAGATGTTTCGGACAAAGCTGAGTTGAGACAAGTACGCTGCAACCTCCCAGTTAAGTAAGATGTGAACCATCTACATGACACATCGTCGACACCGTAGGCTTTCAGTTTACTCAACATGATGTCATGGTTTAGGGTATCAAAGGCCCTGGACAGGTCACAGAAGATCACACCGGTTTTTTGTTTTTTGTCTATTGATTCAATCCAGTCCTCAGTTACAAAATGCAGGGCAGTCTCACAAGAATGGCGCTTTCTGAAGCCTGACTGGCATTGTGAGAGGAGTCGGAACTGGTTAAGGTAGCCGTATAACTGGTTGTGAACAGTCCGTTCTAGTATTTTCGAAATACCAGGCAGGACAGACACTGGGCGATAGTTACTTTGCATGGTCTTGTCCCCTTTCTTGTGGATGGGCATGACTTTGGCAATCTTCCACTTTGCTGGGAACTCTCCTGTGGTCAGAGACTTGTTGCGAAGCTTTGTAAGCGATGGGGCAAGGATTTGTGCTCCTGCTTTCAGGAGTCTATTATCAATACTGTCCATGCCAGTGGCTTGTAGTTATTCGTCAATTTGCATTACCCACGAGCAAAACTATGATTTGACCACAAAATTCCCAGAAATTCAAGATACACCACTTCAAGAATGAAATTTGTTTGAACTACAGTTAAGACCATTTAATCCTCATAGAGCGCTCGCTGCGATCCTTGAGCGCTCACTGCGGCCCTTTGATCCCACCTTGGGCGCTCTCACGGCGCTCACCGCGCTCTCACGGCGCTCTCACGGCGCTCACCGCGCTCGCTCCGCGGTCTCTCGGCGCTCTCTCGGCGCTCACCGCGCTCGCTCCGCGGTCTCTCGGCGCTCGTTTTTTAATCGCCATCCTCGGCGCTGTCACTGCGAAGGTTTTGAGCATGTTCAAAACCATCGCCGAGGTGACGGCGCGCATGGCACTCTCGCCGCGCTGTCGGCGCTCTCGCTGCGCTGTTGGCGCTCTCAAAGGCGCTCTCGCCGCGCTGTCGGCGCTCTCAAAGGCGCTCTCGCCGCGCTGTCGGCGCTCTCACGGCGATCTGGCCAAAATGAGGTCGCCGTGAGAGCGCGGTGAGAGCGCCGTCCAAGTGGAATGGGGGTATAAGAAACTGGCAGCTTATGGCAATACTACCATGTGTTTTTGGCGACGCCTCAGGGGGAGCCAAATTGGTACTATATTGTGTGCAGTTTGCAAGAATTCTAGGAATTGCACAGGAATGTGAAAGTCCATGGGACGATAACTCAAGAATGCCTGGATGTATTGTCCTCATATTTTGTAGGTGGGTAGGTCTGTGGGAGACCTTGAAATGATTGGAGTTTGGGCCCCCTAGCCCTTTTCTATGGTACTGCAGGGAAACTTCCACTTTTCAAATCTCGTCTTCTGAACATGCTATGGTCATGATTCTTTAGTGGTGGATAACTCTTTGTTGGGAAAATATGTCCTGTAGATTTGGACCTCCTACCGGCTTTTTTTGAACTGCAGGAGGTGATTTTGACTCAAACTTTGAAAGAGAATAACGCAAGAAGGGGCTGACGGATCATCATAATTTTTGGTGTGTAGATAGCTTAAATGATGATTTACATAATCATATGCCAATTATGCAAATCCACATCTGATTTGCATAATTAATGAGGAAAGTTTATAAATCAGCTGCATGCCATTATAGGACTCTCAAACACATGACATATGTAACTGAGAAAGACATAAATATCGATAGATATCAATAATGAAAATTACTACTTAATTTGCATAATTAATGACAAAATACTATAAATCCATAGAGGTAAATGATGGGGATTTCATTTTTGCACCATTTGGAAGTTAAGTAAATGTGGACACTATTAGACACAAATCTTGCATATGAGGGCCTCATTTACATAATTTATGAAGAAATGGTACGATATCTTTTTTGTGAAAACAAGAATTTCATACATTGGACAACTTGTGTTATTTTGGTAGAGAAGATGATCAACTGATATGATTTATGCGAGGTCCTTATTTGCATGTGGGCTAAAAACAAAAAAAAATTAACAGAGACCACCGTTGCCATGGCAACATCTTTTTATGTTGCCAATCTTGTTTCTATTGAAGATTAAGAAACACAGAAATCTGTATCTGTTTTGCTCTGACTATGGTAACAACAATGCTTTGAAAATATACTTTGTCTGAGTTTGTTCCACCAATAATGCCATTGACTTCTGTTCTGTGCATTTGTGTGTGTGCCTGTTAGTGTGTGTGTATGCGCACGTCTGTGTGTTTATCTTTTTCTTTATGAATGTGTATCTATTAAAACGATTATGTATATTTTTTGTGTACATTTGTGTTAGGGTCTGTGTAAACTAGGGAAACGTTATATGGATGTTGACACGAAAGTTCTCACCTCGGACGACAAAATCGACATACTGCATATCAGTTCCAAAGCCGTTATAGGCCGAGCAGCGGTATTGACCTTGGCTTTGTGTCGTCACACTGCGCAGTCGAAATACGTCACCGGTAGACCTGGTCCCATCCGGATGTTCCCAGGGTACACTGGAGGACGGATAGCTCGTGACGGTGCACGTGAACGTGACGTCACTTCCGGCGTCGACTACATATTGCGAATAAGGTAGCGTCACTGTAGGTCGAACTAGATATGTAGAAAGAAAAAAAATGGAAATGAGGCCCTGATTTGCATGATTTTATTTGTAATGTTGATGAGCTTGACCCAACTTCCAAATGCCGCATGAAATTTCCATCATTCACTACTATGGAATTATAGTATTTCCTCTTCGATTATGAAAATAAAAGGCTTCACTTGTATACCTGGTATATCTGTATCTGTAAGGGATGCCGCACGGCAGCAGGTGGTAATATTACAGTGAAGGACATGTCACAAATTTGCACATCTAGCTGTAAACGTTGTTCAAAGCTACCTGATGAGGTTGCTCCCATGGTACTTGGTGGCAATGAGCTCTACTTAACTAACTTTAATGTTTTTGGAAATAAGAATGCGAAAAAGGCAGTGACGAAATTCGAGGGACAATAATCTGTTCATACCTTAGCGAATGCGTGCTAGCAGAACGCATAAAGCACAATGCCTAATCGCACAAATTTTATGGCAACCCATCTATAAACAGCCATCGAACCCAGATATCAGGGGTCGATTCTTTAAAAGGAAAAAGGAATATAGAAAACTCATAAAAAAGAAGAAAAGGGATTTTCATAACTACATAATGACACTATTGTCCTGTCTAAAAGACAAAAATCATAGTGCCTTTTGGAATCTAGTAAACAAATTAAAACCAGCAAAAGCGCAAGAGAACAATATATCAAACGAAGAGTGGCTTAATCACTTCAGCAGTGTAGACAAACTTTTTAACAGTACAAATGACTGTCCTGACCCAGAAAATGATCCGCAACTTTCAAATAACGATTCACTAAATTCATCCCCGCCCACTGTAAACCCCTCTGTCATTGATTCCCCGATAACCATTGGGGAATTAACCACTGCCATTTCTAATCTTAGAAATAATAAATCTAGTGGAAATGACATGATTCTAAATGAAATGTTGAAATCTGGTGAAATGATATTGAAAAAGCCACTCCTCCAGGTACTCAATATGTGTTTACAAAATGAATATTTTCCTGAGGAATGGTCTCTCAGCCATATCGTGCCAATTCACAAGTCAGGGGACCCGTCCATCCCAGACAACTATCGTGGAATCTCTATTATGAGCTGTTTAGGTAAACTATTTTCTTCCATATTGAATACCAGTTTAGTAAATTATGCAGAAAACAACACATTATTCAAACCCCATCAGGCAGGTTTTAGAAAAAACTTCAGAACAACGGACAATCTTTTCGTAGTTAGCACCTTAGTTAGGAAATACATCAGTCAGAACTCTCGCATCTTTGCATGTTTTGTAAATTTTAGTAAGGCCTTTGATTCAGTATGGAGAAATGGTCTCATATTTAGATTAAACAAGCTTGGTATAGGTGGCAAGTTTCTTCAAACTATCAAAGACATGTACTCTAAAACTACAAATTGTGTCAAACATAGTCATGGTCTCACTGAATCATATGTTACGCATAGCGGTGTCAAACAAGGTTGTAATTTAAGCCCAACGTTATTCAACTTATTTATTAGTGATATTACAACCATCTTTGACAATGAATGTAAACCACCAATTATACATAATAAGCACATTCCCTGTTTATTATACGCAGATGACTTAGTTATTTTTTCCGAGTCTAAGCAAGGGTTACAAACTTCTTTGAATAAGCTAGAAAACTATTGTAATACATGGAGACTGAATGTAAACCTTAGGAAAACAAAAGTTGTTGTTTTTTCTAAAGGTGGTCGTCTTCCAAAAGACTGTTTATATACCAGAAAAACCCTGTTGAAATAGTTACATCCTATTGTTTCTAAGGTATCATTGTCAACTCTGCCGGCACATTCAAGGCGAATCACAAACGTCTCTACAGGAAAGGTCTAAAAGCTTTGTTCGGCATCAACCAATCTCTAGACAATGCCGACGCCCCAATTTCTGTGAGAAACAAACTTTTTGATGCGTGCGTTAAACCCATTATTCTCTACGGCTCTGAAATATGGGGATCGTTCAAAAGTTCAAATTCCTGTCCAATTGAATCTGTTCATTTAAAATTCTGCAAACAATCATTACGTTTACCTAGGTCTGCTTGCAGCCTAGCTGCAAGGGCGGAATTAGGAAGATACCCCATACAAGTGGAGGCTTCGCTAAATGCCGTCAAATATTTCCTTAGACTTCGCCAAAATGTGCCAGCCGACAGTTTTCAAGCAGATGCTTTCTGTTGTCAGTTAGATCTTGACAAATCTGGTGTTAAATATTGGGCGACAGGAATACGTAAGTCTTTAGAGGAGAGCGGGTTTGCTTTCTTATGGCATCTTCCAATTTCATATAATACAAATACGTTACAAATTGTTAGTTCCATTGGCCAGCGGATAAAAGACATTTACTTCCAAACGTTTCTAAAAGAAATACATAACGACAACAAAGGTTGGGCTGCCAAAAATAAGTTAAGATCATATAGATTGTTTAAAACTATATATAACTAGAAAGGCAACATTTGCGAGCAAATACAGCATGTTTAGCCATACTTCTCGCCATGCAAAAAATGGACTCTCCCAAAATAACAATGGACCATTCTAAAATACTTGCACTAAAAAAATGAATCACCCAGTCCAAAATTGAGTCTTCCAGTAGCACCTCAACACAATATGGACCAGTCCACAACCATATCTACTTATTGATTAACAAATACACTTCTGCTAACAAATGGACTTTTTCATAATCATTCCAGCTCAAAATTGAAAGAAATAATTAAAGAATCCTCCCCTTGCAAGAATGGGATATTCCGTGCCATTTCCATGTAAACCAGTCGAAAAATATCCGCTGAAAATTACACTCTTGCGCATAATCAACCCAGTTCAAAATTGAATTAAAAAAGATCAACCCCAGGGAAGAATGAAGTTTTCCATAGTATACATATGAAGATTTGACAGGAGAAGAAGGAAATGACCAATTGCAAAAACAACATATTTGAGTCAATTCCAAGTCACCGAGAGGGTTTTAATATAATATTTTTAATATGTTTGAACTATTTTGATTAAAAGAATGTCTAAGTCACAATAGTTCTAAAGTGTTCAAACAATTAGAATTGAAACTTATAACATGTTTGAACTTATTTCACATACGTTGGAAACATTTCGAACGTAACTACACAAAAATCTCTTTATTTAGAACAGTTTCAAACCATCTATCCAAATGTTTCAATGTTCGAACAATTTGTAACAAAAGATTTTCACAATTGCCCCCATAAACGAAGGTGCTAAGTCCTCCTGTGTGTTTCTGCCTATTTTCGGTGGCCGCGCTAGACCACCAGCGGATTTGTTTTGACGGAGCGTCACCCGCGCGCGACGATGTACACTGTTCGGCACCGCTAATATCCGGCATTTTCCCGCTCCAAAACACTCCACAAGACCCACGTTTTTAGTGTTTTGCCTCGTGTGCAACACGATTCGATTTGCATTACTAACGGGACGAAAATGTTATGATAGAAAAAATTCACCCCGTCCCGGCGTCCGTCCCAAAAACATGAACGACATGAAAATAAA
Organism: Branchiostoma lanceolatum; assembly: GCF_035083965.1. NCBI lineage: Eukaryota > Metazoa > Chordata > Leptocardii > Amphioxiformes > Branchiostomatidae > Branchiostoma > Branchiostoma lanceolatum. The sequence goes on from NC_089735.1 coordinate 16,271,389, forward strand.
TTTTCTTACAGATTCAATCACGAAAATCAACAGCATGGGATTCCAAATTTTCGCAACGGCCGACCATTTATCATGGTTGAACTTCCTTCCAAGGCGTGCGATAGATAAACATTCCCGGCACATAATAGTCACTAGTACCAGACTAACGCAAGCTCATGATGATAATAGGGAGAAAGTTTGTCAGTGAAGTTTGGCCACCAGAGGGTACATTCATTTAACGTTACAAGCTAGCGCAAACGGGCGAATCATTGACCTTACCGGGGACTGACTCTACTGGCCTAATCATTCCTTTTTTGCCGAATTCTACGATCCATACGCCCGTACGTAGGACATGTAGGAAGGCCTGGTGGACGCTACACATCACGGGAGACGCGTGTTGGTCCGAGACAGACAGCGGCGTGCTTTCGATCGCGTAGCGGCGACGCACCGCTGCGACAACGTGCGGGACCAAAACGCCTGTCCCCAGTGAGACCATGTGTTTTGCGCGGCATGCCCCGAATCCGTCTACCATTGCTGAATGTAGCCCGATTCATAGAGGTCTATTTGGTAAGCATTATTTCATGTAACCCTCAGCGTGAGAATTCCTTGTGCAACACTTCGCTACATTATATATTCAAGTTTCCCCGCGCACCGCCTACCACCCGCCTTTGATCATGTATGAAGTCGGCGGCAGAGAGAGATCATCAATCAATTTTGACAGGAGTGTCGCGCCAGTCTGAGGAGAAACGATTTCCCGTGTTGTGTTGAAGAATTTGGAGTTTGAAAATATCTGGAATAACTAATGCTAAAATAAACATTCACAAAATCATTGATTTAACTTCTTTTCTGCTATAAAATTTCCTAAACTGCAGTTTAACCACTCAGTTTAACGGAACATGGTGTTTTCCCGATAATCACGTTAAATGTTTATGTCCGGTCTTTCCTCCTCGTAAGCAAACTTCCAGCTTGTCGCCAAACTTTGCCGAGGCGATATGTACAGAAGCTGAGCGCGCTCGTTGTTTTGTTGTGCTAGCCATGCCGTGACGAGTCTTCGATTATCTGTAGTTGTTGAAGGACACACAGAAATACCGCGAAAGTAAACAAAACACCTACGATCGACTGCCAGGCTTCTCGCGGTGGGGCGTCTTTATTGGTCTATCATTAGGTGCTATCAGCTACTTAGCAGGGACGTGTAGATTGCTTTCGTATGGCTCATTTAACCAATGTTCGAAACTGTACGAACAAAAGATGAATCTACATTGTGATAGTTTCGAAACTTATAGCAATATTGTACCCGCCGATTTAAATGTTTCTAACATGCTGGAACGCAGTAGAAAATATTTCGAAAGTCAAACAAAGGTTCGAAACTGTTCTAAACATTTACTCATATCAGTTAGGTTGTTGCAAAGGTTTCGAAAATGTTACAACAAAAGGCAACAAACACCCTCTCGGTGACGTGGGCGTTATATAGCGGTATCACTTCTACCACGTGTACATATTTTCGCACTGTGGGCATATTATATCGATTCCAGAGTATGTTACGTTGTTCTGGACACCCATTCACACTAAAAGACGTCAAATCCGCCGATGTCTTTGCTTCTAATGGCCCAAAATACGGCATTTGCGACTGTTTACCTTGATAACTTCGATGTGGTGTGTCACCGATCTAGGACTGTTCTCCCTATATCTCGACTTAATTTGAAGACCTGCCTATTATTTCTGGCTCCGGATGACCCTAGGATAGTCTGCCACCTGATATGCCTAGTTAGATAACCAGTCGATGTCTCCATATGACGCTAGAGAAGGAAATTGTGGAGGACCTACCTTGGCGCGGCCATTTCAGCGCTTCCTGGAGGCAGTAGTGAGACACCTGGTGGCGCTGTCCCACGGCTGAATTTTCCGCGCGAGCGGCTGATAGGTCCGCGCGGCGTCGAATTTGTCTGCGCGTTGCGGCTGATTGGTCCGCGCGGACGGCTGATTTTTCCGCGGCGCGTCGAATGTGTCTGCGCGTCGCGGCTGATAGATCTCTGCGACCACCGGATGTGTCTGGCCATCCCGGTAAACTTTGATGACGTCCCTGTGCTTGCGTCATTAGCAGACAGGTACCGTATGACTATCTCATGATCTCCCCGCATCAATGCACGTATGGCGTAACGGAAAGGGTGGCTATTGAAACAAGTCGCATGAACTGAGTCGCCCATTCCCCTAATGTAAGGCGGACTAAAGACTGAAGATACATACACATGGGTGTACAACAGTACCAGCGTAGCAAAGTGGTACATAAAGTCAAGAACAACAGCATGGTCAAGGCAAGAAGTCTGTATGGACACCGAAGAATAACGTACGTGCGTATCGATCGTTGGCCTCATTTGAAGCCTGGGTAACTTTACCAATGGCTGGATTCTACAATTCAAAGTTGGAGGTATCGCCGACGGTTGCTATGTTGGGTGTGTGCATTTGCCATATGGTCCAGTGAATGCCGTCAATAATTGAAACCAAGCCCATAATAATGGATGAATTGACAGTTAGCACAAGGTCAACATTGCTGTCATCTCAGGGATTGGGAACGCAAAATCTGGCTTGGCTCGATGTCAAGCCAAATTTCTGAGCTTGCCAAATACGTGAGAGGTCAGCTACTGCACCTGAGCATGACACTTTAGCCCTAATCTTAACCCTAATCCTACATGTAAATCTTGCCCTGCCCCATCGACTGCCCAGCCCTAACTCCACACAGGTGCAGTACCTGACCTCTCACGTATTTGGCAGCTCAGGGATTTGGCGTCACACCTGTCATGTTTCTCAACTGGCTGGAGGCCTGCCCGCCCTAGCCCGGGGCCTCCTCCCATCTACTTGGCCGCTGACTGGGTTATCTGGAGGCACTAGATGTGAAAGTGAAAAGGGGGCCTGACAAAACAACTAATATAATATGTATGCAAAGCACGACAGAACATGCATCACCAATACCAACCACAGTGTTTTTATTCTATGCTTTCATCACTAAACAGTTTACCATTTCAAGGTTCACTCTTATGGCATATACAGCAAAGAGATTTGGTCTCAATTTGATTTCTATTACAACATTCTTGTAATTGAAAGAAATGGTTATGACCTTCTGTATACAACCATGTTTCAGATATCAAGGTTGTAAGAGGATATCAGGGGCATGATAAAAAATCATTTATCAGAGTGTTTTTACTAATCCAGATGTCCATAAATATACATTCTGACACAAATCATTTTAATCAAGCGGAAAGCAAACTTATATGCCAATTTCTAAGGCAGAATTACTTATGTTAAACATAGCCTTACCACCTTACAGTCAGAAATTGATAGTTTTATCTACCATCACCTTGCTTTAAAATCATGAAATAAGCATTACCTTGTTAGAAATAAGAAGCATCTTGTATTCCTAGAAGCCCTTAGTCTTAGTACAATACACTTGTACATACCCCACAATTCAGTGAACTAATTTCATCAAGTCTATACAAGCCCTACAAGGTATGCGAAAATACTAGAAGTAATTTCTTCAGAATGTCTCCTCCCCTGTGGTGTTGCCAAAAATATGTTCTGATTGTTACACTTGTATGTAGGAACAAAACTTCTAGGTGTGACATGCCCACTGATATGTACGGTAGCACCACTACTCAACATAGCTAGGTCCAGCTGCTCTCAAGGCCTCAACAACTAAACTCATTACTGGATGGAGGAGGCAGCCTTCTCGATGAAGCTTGCTAGGGTGACGTCCCGCCCTGACAACCCAGCGACGTCGTGGCTGCTGAGCGTGATCTGGACTTTGTTGTAGACGTTGAACCACTCTGGGTGGTGGTCCATCTTCTCAGCTCTGAGGGCCACACGGGACATGAAGCCAAACGCCTGCAAGAACAAGACAATACATGATTAGGTCACATTGATTAGGGTTGGTGGAAAGAGAAGTCCAGTCCTGACAGTGGAAAAAGCAGTCCAGTCCGGTTAGGGAGGGTAAAAGCAATCTTTTCTGCGTGTGGTTATACCCCTTGCAGAGAGTTCCAAGCAGTATGGTGTGTTCCAATATATCCCGATATGAAGTAAGTTATATGGCCATGGGGGTCTACATATAAATACCATTGTATACTGGGACCTATGTCATACCTGGGCCGTGAAAACGTTTGATATGGGTGTTCCAGATGATGATAATTCATGATAATTATATGATATATGATAATTCATAGAATAGGAGGTTAGAATCAATGTTGTTACACTTCTTTTGTTCGAGGACACAAAACTCCCTCAACTTATGGCGCATTCTGCATTGAAATGTGTGTTTTCTTGGGTGGGTATGACACAGGGCTCTAGCCAGTGCCAGTTTTGCCGTAAATTTACGGAACTTTGCTGCGTGTTACGGAAAAAATTCAAGACCAATCCGTAAACCTTGACGGACAAAAATCGGGAGAAAAGATATAGACAGGGCTTGAACTTTTGCAAAAATCTCCAGAAAAGAAGCGAAAGTTTGAAGCGAGGTCGATTCAGGCCATTTCTATCTTCCGCCGGCGGCAGGTGACAACCCCAAGGTGGCTTTATAGCTAGGTGACAAACGGAGGCGCGGAGGTTGACAGTGGTTCGTGGGCCGAGAGAAAATCAGCATCGTGTGCCCCCCTCCCCACTACTAGTGCCGGGCCGGTCGCATCGGGCTGACGTTTTTTCGGCTGTTTCCCCCGGTTCACCGCTAGTTATAGCCACACAAAAAATACTCCGGTAGTTACCATGCTTTCCGTATTTTTTTGGTAAACATTGTTAAAGTTTTACGCCGAGTTACACGCACTCTTCCCGCGAAAACTGGTGTTGATAGTTTTAGACCTCAGAATCAGATATTATCTACCAATAACAGCGTTCGTTCACGCCGCGTCACGGAAAATCGACCAATGACATACAAGTCTCGCGGTTCACGAGAGGCGCGAATCTGCGAGGTTTCATCAGAAATTGATATTTGGTGCGAAGATGGGGCTTGAATCGACGAATTTTGATCAAATCAAGTGGAAGTTACCGGAGAAATCGACCATGGAAAACACGGAAGGAAAATATTGAACGTCTTTAGGGCGTTCTGTCCAAAGTAGGGTGTCTCATTTCCTACTATATTTAGTACAGGGCGCAAACGGGACCGGTACGACGCGTCGACCGGTGTTGAAAATGTTTTATTTCTGCCGACTTGAATTCACGTGTATATTTGTCAAATAAATAAGAAAGTTTTGTGGTGCTAAATTTCATTTATTTGCCGATTGTATACAACGAAGGCCCAATTAATTTTTCACCCAAACTTGCCCCTCAAAATGCTGGAGATAGCGTTTCAGAGGGTCTAGATTTAAAAATTTCCCGGGGGGGAATACCCCCGGACGGCGCTCGATATGTTAGGTTTGTACAAAATTTTAGGGCTTACGGGATAAAATTTCAGGCTGGCTAGAGCCCTGGTATGACATAAATGAAATACAACATGGGGTATTCCGCATCACCCTCAGTCCCAGCCCTCCGGGCGATCCTACCCGCGGTTGGCAGGGCTCGAAGTTAACTATGTCCCGATGTCCCGGGGCCACTAAAATTTAAGCGGACAACTGAAAAATCTCTTTGGGACACTTTTGGGACAATAGGAAAATAATCAACGAATCAACATCAGAATGTCCGATCTCCCCGCGGTTGTCAGGCGCGCGAGCCGGCTCTCCGCTCCTCCAAAAGCCCCCCGAATTTGATCTGTTTGTTCTGCAATTACAGCGCGCGTGCCGCGTGGGTTTCAGAGACGCGATGATTCGTGACTCCTCCCATCGCCTCTGATCTCCGCAGCGCGCGGGGCTTCCAGAGACGCTATGCTTCGTGACTCCGCCCATCACCTCTGATCTGTATTCATTCAACATTCAACCAACCACAGCCTCGCGGCATCCACCAAATATGGCAAATTGGAACTGTTTAATATTCGGGTATTTCCGGAATATGTTCGGTAAAACTCCCAAGCACGAATCATCCCGACTCACGCTTTCCGGACGATCTTCGTGAGGAATCGTAAGCTCGTTGATGCTCGGGAGAGCAGCTGACAATGCCAAATATGGTTAACCGGCAAAGCTCGGGAAATTACGTTGTAGTTCGAGTAACCTCGTGAGTTTCGGCAAACTTCGTCAAATTTCCCGCAAAATCACTAGTGGAATATTGGAGAAAAAAGTTTGTTGAGGCCTTGACTTGTGACATTGGGCCATGCCTCATGGCACAGAGGAAAATTCACTAGTTTTTTTTTTTTCCGCGGGCGGCGCCCCAGCGTCCACGGGAGCGGCCCCAGTAGCAACTTCGACAACTTCAGGTACACGCAAATTATGTACAGCCTCAAGGTCGGCCTCAAGATCGCACGGATATCGCGGATGAGGGGGGCGCCGGAGGAAGGAGGGAGGGGGGCCGGGCGCGCGGCCAGCGAAAAAGGCAAAACTCTCACACGGAGGTAGAGCGCCCCGACCCGAGTCAGCCCCATCCACAGCTTCCACAGTGACTACTCTGACAAATGTGTTCCCTGTAAATGTACTAGACTAGTGTCGCTCAGTGACTCACTATGTATTGTTGTTTGTTTTCAGAAAAAGATTATGTTCTAAAATGACTTTTTGAAGTTCCCAATTCCCACTTGCCACTTGTGACATGATAAGGCACTGCAGCAAGTGGTCTACCTGTAAATGTGCAGTGGACGTTGCACTACTATCCATAAGATACAATGTAATAAATTTGTTGTTGTTGTTGTCTAATAAAAAAGACAAGACAAGTTTGAATCTGAGTTGATTTTGAGTTTATTTCAATGGACAATAAGCTTACACAGCAATACTGTACTCTTACTGAGCTTTATAGTTGTTGTAATACATTAAAATTTCTGAAAATAGGGTTGGGACAGTCCATCCTCACTTCGGGACAGTTGAAATTTATTTTTGGGACAATGCTGGGACAGTAGGGAAAAAAGTTAATTTTGAGGCCTGGTTGGGCTGGTACCTCAGGTGATACAGAATACCCTGTGTTGTATTCGGGAAGACAGTCCATACTGCTTGCAATTCTAACACTTTCTACCTCATGCAGAAAAGGTCGGACCATTTTTCCATCCCTAACCGGACTGGACAGCTTTTCCTGCCATCCAGACTGGACTGTGAACAGCTTTTTCTGCCATCCAGACTGGACTGCTCTTGCTGCCACCAACTGATTTCTGAGCTATTGACATGTTCAAACTTTGAAAGCTCATGATCATTTGAGCCATTGGGTCAATACCACACATCATAGCTAAAACTAACTTTCAAAAACTTTAAGGGACAGCGACCACTTGTCCACCATTGACCATTCTCTAAGAATAAGAGAAGGAGATACCTGGTTGAAGTCCTTGAAGAGAAACTCCTTGTAGATGGCGTCCCTACCGTCCACCATGGTCCACCCCTTCCCCATCAGTGGTTCTAACTGGGACTCCCTGTCACTGTCCGTCAACTTTGCACGCTTTGCATCTGATGCCTGCAGCAAAAAATGAAAACATTATTGATAACAACATTTGCACCTCTATCCAACCAATGATATATGTGACTGTGATTTAGTTTAGAAAGAGTCACTGAGTTCCATACTGTACAATTGTTACATTGATTTGATTTATCTATTTGGCTTTAAAATGTACAGCCAGGGCTTTTGATATAACCCTTTTAAACTTGCCAAGGCCTTAATTACAAATAAAGGGTTAGCCCTAACATTGCACACTGTAAATGTATTTGAGTGCGGTAAGGAGAAAATAGAGTGTTCCCCCATTCTAAACCGTTCCGTCTTTTATGGTCTCATTCATGTGTTACTCCCGAGTCTAAAAGAATCCGTACTCAAAAAATTAACGGCTGCATGAACGTGTGTTTATGTCAGTGGGAAATTCCCTTTTAGCCAGCCCAATTGATCTCCAGCGTCAAACTGAAGAAATTAGCAGGTAAAGTTTGGCAGCCGCGCGCGAGGTCGGATGTGCACAGCCCGTCATTGTAGGTGATGCGGACGTGCGCTTACAACTGAAAAGTGCCTTTTTGGGGGTGTAGTTAAGTGCAGTTTGCAATTATCTTCGCCGAGTACTATAGTACTCGGGGAAGATTATGTTTTCGGTTGAGCCAGCTGTAGGGTGGGTCTGTATGTATGTCAAGAGCATAACTCAAGAAACCTTTGATGAATCTTTATGATTTTTGGTAGGTGTGTAGTGGTTGTGCAAAGGAAGGTCAAGTTTGAAAATGGTTCACCTTGCGTTTTTCAACAGTACTGCAGCGGACTTCTAATTCTTGTGTGTTTGTATGAAGGCAAAAAAAGTGACGGAAACGTTGATAGATCTTCCTGATTTTTTGTAGGTGTGTAGATGTTGTGGAAACGTAGGTGGGTAGATGTTGTGGAAACGTAGGTGGGTAGATGTTGTGGAAACGTAGGTCAGTTCAAAAATGATTCCCCTGGCATTTTCCTTCGGTACTGCAGCAGGCTTTGTGTGGATGTGTATTTGTATGTCGCTAGCATATCTCGAGAAGCTGTTGATGGTTCTGTATGATATTTAGTGGATGGGTAGGGTTTACAGAAAGGAAGATCAAGTTCGATAATGGGCCTTCTAGCTGGTACCTAAGGTACTGCAGCGGAGCTTCAAAATTTTGGAGCATATTTTCTGAAAGTGCTTTGGTCATGATTTTTGTGTGGTAGATAGTTCATGCCACAGGAAGTAAGTTGTGTAAGTTTGGGCCCCCTAGCATCTTGTTTGGAACTGCAGTGGGTGTTTTTGTTTTGACCTTCGGACATGAATAACTTGAGAAGGGGTCGACAGATCGTCGTGAAGTTTGGTATGTAGAGAGCTCAGATGGTGCTTTACACAATCAATGACTAATTATGCAAATCAGGAGCTAATCTGCATACTAGTAATTAGTAAGGAAAGCTTGTAAATCCACTACATTTCATAATGGGACATTTGACAGTGTTCCCGAAACAGGTCAACAGAGGGCCTTGCCTAGAAGTATAAATAAACAGATGGGGCATATAAATAAACAGATGGGGCAGTATCACTACAATCCAAGCAGAGGTGTAGGTTTGGTTGGTTTTTAACGTGTTCAGTTTAGGCATTTTTGTCCAACACACGGTTGGAGACATAACGAAAAGGGTACAAAATAGAAAGCCTGACAAAAACACAAAAAACACGTCAAAAACCAGACGGACCCACTCCTCTGCTTAGAGAGTACATTGCACCAAAACTGCACCACTGCTAGGTATTACCTATAGCACCGTATGGAAAAGTCACATGTACTATGTCTTTGAAAATGTGTATGATATGGAATAAAGATTTATTCTATTCATATATTATATTGACTGCACCATTTAATCATCACTTTCAATATTTTTTGGTGACCAGTTATAACATATATCAGCACACTAGACACATATAGTCCTGTACCACCAAATGATTTTTAACCATATCTAGACTGGAGTCATTATCCCCCCCCCCCCCTCATCATAACTTCCAAACGGTATGGTGTATGATCAAATTGCAGGGGGTGATAAGCATGTAAATATCAATCACTCTCCACAATAAGCCTTGATTATTTGGCAAAGATAATGTGGAACTCTAGTTGCTATAAAAAAGATTGTATGTAACATTAGTTAAAACTGTGAAACTGTTGGCAATTGTTTACATGAACTACGGTTGATGTTCTCAACATACAATGAAGAACATTGGTGCATTTTCTGTAGCTTCATTACGAACGCGCCCATATGTAAAACATGTATTATAAAAATAAGCCTATGGGGCGAAAATAACTCATGAATGAGACCTTTAATATGTAAGCTACCCACATTCCCTACGTCTCAAATGTTGACACACGCCCGAATGTATGAAATACAAGACGAAAATTGGACTGCGGCCAAAATTGCGCCCCGCCCCTTTGCTTGAATTTTGAAGGGAAGACCCAGTCTTACTGTTGAAAGCCACGCCCAACTTAAGTCAGTGACCTTGGTGAACACTTATGTCCCTTCTGTACATCTCTACACTACGACCAAATCTAGCTGTCAAATAAAAAAAAATAGAGTTCCACGACATCATACCTTCGCCAAAAGATTTTAACCTTTATGACTGACGTATTTAGGAGTGTTTCTCATCAATCATAAATCATACCAGTTGATCGTCTTCAGCCAAATAACAGAAGTTGTCCAAAGTATGAGCTTATCAAGGAAGGTTATGCTAACATTTATCATCAATTATGCAAATGAGGTCCTTATTAGCAAAATTTGATTCAACGATGTTCACATTCACATAACTTTCAAATGCCACAAGTATGAAATTGCCATCATTTACCTGTATGTAATTATAGCAGTTTCTCATAAATCATGCAAATTATGCCTACAATTGCATATTTTCTATCTATTAACACTCCTCTCTTCCTTAGTTACAAATGTCACATATTTGAATAGTCATATCATGGAACACAGCAGGCTTGTAAAATTGTCTCATTAGTTATGCAAATTAGAAAATCTGATTTGCATAATTATATCCAATCAAACAAAGCATCACGTAACCTATCTACATACCAAACAAGAGCTTTTAAAAAAAGCTGGCGTTTTGGCTACGTTTATGAGTGTGAATTGTCTTTTCCCTTTTGTATACTTTAAGTAAAATCTGCCAGAGAAAGTCACTCAAGGGCTGTTGAGTCTATAAGAAAAATTGTCATTTTGGGAAAGGAGTACTGTTTTAATAGAGAAAGGCAGATTGGGGAAAGCAATTTTGAAGTTACGTCACTTAACTTAAGTGCTTTTGAAAAAGCTGGTCTTGGCCTACAACTTGGACTTATTTGTAAAATGTACAATAGGCTCATTATAAAAGCTATCAATGTAATTATGTACATGGCACGCAATAAAACATAAAATTTGAAAAAGCACCATTGAATCATCAGCACTATGGTGAAATAGAAGTTCATAACAGCTAAGGTTCTATCTAAAATGACTACCAAATGTCAAACAAATCAACAGCTACCTCATCCGTATTATTCTGGTTTCCGCATTTACAACATTTCTTCCTTATTTTCCTGGATAATTTTGCTAAAATTCATGATAATTCCCATATTTTTGTGCCGAGCCGCGTCACTTTCCACGTCCGTGTTGTCTGAATGAAGTCGATACTGAACAATGGAGCATTTGCTACAGTTTACTGTAACAAAGGATCGCTGTTTTGCAAACAACATCAAGAGCCTCTGTTTACATCGGGGATAGAAGTTTAGTGGCGAGTGTTTTGCAAGAATCATCTTACCGCGCATAGGAGCCGCTGCACGGTATTTTCCATTACAATGAACAGAAAAATTTGAATGCCGGGTTTGGAATCTATGAAGTCCTGTTCATAAGACAAAGGCCTTGTATATATTAAATGAATATTTAAAAATAACAAATATAAAATATTTCTTTATTTATTAATGAAAAAATAAAAAAAATGATATTCATAAATATGATATTGATAGATTAATATAATATCAATATATATATTTGATATTCAATATCTAAAAAGACAAAAAAAATCCATGCACGGAAACGAACCCGGATCTTCTGGGTCCGAAGTGCTACGCGTTACCAGACGAGCTAAGCTGTAGTGTGTAACACATATCCCTGTATGTAATGCTATAACTCACTACATCGTATCATTTATGTCGATTTTTGGTCGTTTTCTTGACGAAATCATTTTTTTTCTTCTGCAATCTTGTGGTAAAGATGTAATATGGTCATTTTTCAGGATATCAAAGTCCGAAACCACAATGCAATGATATTTCCGAACAGTTGTAGCAGTTACATGCGGTCGCCCTCCTGTGTGTCATGCAAATCAAGCCTGCCTGCCTTTTCGTGCTCCCTTGCCATATAAGGCAACGGCTATACAAGGATTTGGGAACGTATTGCCATATAAGGTCTTCTGGTGTGCGACACAGTGTTGAACCAAACAGCATGCATCGAAGGTAAGAGCGAGGACATAGCGTTTTGGCGCGAAGGCGCCAAAACGCAAAAACAAGACCATCCATCATCTCGAGTTATAGTATGTTCTCATTAATTATGCAAATGAGGTCTTCATTTGCATAGTTAATATCTATTAATATTTCTCTCCTCCTCAGTTACATATGTCACATGTTTGAGAGTCCTAGCATGGAATTTGGCGAATGTATAAACTTTCCTAATTAATTATGCAAATTAGATACTTATTTGCATAAAAAGTATCTAATCATGTACATCATCACTCAAGCTATCTACTTACCAAAAATCATGACCATCCATCAGGCCCTTCTTGAGTTATTCCATTTCAAAGTCTGAAGCAAAACCTGCTCCTGCAGTTCCAAAACTACAGCCGCTAGGGGGCCCAAACCTAGACCACTTACTCCCTGTCCAAAGATCTATCTACCACTCAAAAATCAGAACCATAGCATGTCCAGAACACGAGATATCAAAACAGGAAGTTCCGCTGCAGTACCATAACAAGCCGCTAGGGGACCCAAAATCTAATCATTTCCATGTCTCATCAAGACCTACCCGCCTACCAAATATCAAGACAATCCATCCAAGCCTTCTCGAGTTATGCTGTACGTTACAAACACACACACACACACACACACACACAAACAAACGCTACCCTCTGCATAACCTTCTTGGCGAAGGTAACGTTAACGTTAATTATGACAGGGACAAAACGTAAAGTTTCACATTTTCTATCCTTACTATCAGGTCAATGCTACACAAATTGTAGTCGAATTATTTCAGATACACAAAACTACACAAAACAAGAGTTCTACGACCTCATACCTTCGCGAAATGATTTTGACCTTTATGACTGACGTATTAGGAGTGTTTTGCATCAATCAAAAATCATACCAGTTGATCCTCCTCACCCAAATAACATAAGTTGTCCAAACCTCCTTGTTATGATTATGAGCTTAACAAAGAAGGTTATGCTAACATTTTTCATCAATAATGCAAATAAGCTCCTTATTAGCATAATTTGATTCAATGGTGTTCACATTCACACAACTTCTAAATGCAACAAGTATGAAATTGCCGTTATTTACTAGTATGGAATGATAGTAGTTTCTCATGAATTATGCAAATTAGGCCTACATTTGCATAATTTCTATCTATTGACATTCCTCTCTTCCTCAGTTACAAATGTCACATATTTGAATAGTCATATCATGGAACACAGCAGGTTTTTAAAATTGCCTCATTAATTATAATCTGATTTGCATAATTATCATCCAATCATACAAAGCATCACATAAGCTATCTACATACCAAAAATCATGACCATCCATCAAGCCCATCTCGAGTTATATTATTTTCTCATTGATTATGTAAATGAGGTTCTCATTTGCATAGCTGATATCTATTAATATTTCTCTCTTCCTCAGTTACATATGTCACATGTTTGCGAGTCCTATCATGGAAATTGATGAATGTATAAACTTTCCTCATTAATTATGCAAATTAGTTACTGATTTGCATAATAAGTATCCAATCATGTACATCATCGCTCAAGCTATGTACATGCAAAAAATCATGACCTTCCATCAAGCCCTTCTTGAGTTATTCCCTTTCAATGTCTGAAGCAAAACCTACCCCTGCAGTTCCAAAAAAGTTGCTAGGGGGCCCAAACCTATACCACTTACTCTCTGCCCAACGAGCTATCTACCACTCAAAAATCAGTTCCATAGCATGTCCACAACACGAGATATCATAACATGAAGTTCCGCTGCAGTACCGTAACAAGCCGATAGGGGGCCCAAAATCTAATCATTTTCAGGTTTCATCGAGACCTACCAACATACCAAATACCAAGACAATCCTTCCAAGAATTCTCGACTTATCGTGTTCACTAACAGACACACAGACATGCTCGGTATTCCCATGCTGTGGCACTGCATTAATGACTGTTCTTACTCATATAAGGCCGTGTATATCCAACTTTGGTCAAAATTTGTATGTTTCAGTCTTTTAATTGGTGTAAGGAGATATCTTTGTGGTTTGGTTTCACATGCTCCGAGTGGACTCTTCCAGGCTGGGAGTAGGTCAAAGTTGACGATTGTTTTCGTCTGTCAGCTGTTACGAGAGAACGAGCTGGTCAACTGTCTATTTTCTTTGCATGATTCTAAAGTAGACAGATGTGGCTTTCTGGTGCATAAGAATTTTTGGGGCTTGCAATTAAGGTGAATCCTTTTCTGAGCCCTTGTTTTAGTGCTTTAAAGCATTACTGCCTACCAGGGCAAGCCTATCTCTTGTATCTGCCCTACAGCTGGCTGATAGCCAATTTGTCCCTGGCAGCTGCAGTACATGTAACTGACGTTTCATGACCCCTCATGACCAACTTTGCCCCCCATCTGTGACCCCATCAATATCCCCTGAAACATTATACAGCCCACACGTCGCAACCAGAACGCATAGTAAAGCATACAATTGAACACATTTTTACACTTTTCTCGTTAATTATGCAAAACACTTCGCCCAAAATCTAATCATCTTGAGATTTGCCACATACACACCGACACACCAACTACGACAACAAACCATCCAGGCGTTCTCGACTTATTCTGTTCACTAACAGACACACAGACAAGCACCGTCGCATAACCTTCTCGACGAAACCATTCGTCGCGAAGGTAACTACTGTGCACAGATAAGTGGTCGCATTGACCTTTACATATTCGGAAATAGACTGACACACAAATTTGAAGAAACATAATGTTTAAAACTCACCATTTTACTTCCAAACCGAAAACACCTTGTCACAACTGGTCGGGTCACCACGAGAAGGGGCCTCATCCTCAACTATGGTGTCGGCGATAAAAAATTGTCTACGCCTGCATTTAGAACACTAAAAGTGCTTTGTGATATTTCAATGTGACACTTTATGAACTGAAAACGCTTATTTATGATTATATTGATAAAAATTGTAAATTTTGCGAGTGTATGTTATATATTTTGTGGATAGTTTGATTTTCTCGAAGAAGTAATCATTAGGCGGTAAAAAGATCACAGTAGACAGCTGTCATTTTTCCAAAATGGCTGCCGTGAAGAGAAACTCGCGGGAAGATTCTGCCTGGCTGGTGAATCGGGCTCGGGAAAGCCTGAAGTCAGATCCACACGCCGCGAAGGCATGGCTCATCACGGCTAGAACACTCTTTCCTGGGGAATTCTCCGTGCAGGTGTGTTAAGTCTTCCTACATGACGAGATAAATTATGTGTAAAATGGGCATGGGGGAGGGTAGCCGAGGCGACTGTTGGAGGGCTTCTCTTGCAGTCTTATTTTAGCCATATGTATAAGCAAGGACATATAATGTCCTTGGTATAAGACTGCAAGTAAGAGAAGCCCTCCAACAGTCGCCGCGGCTAGGGGGAGGGGGGCAGGATATCCATAGTAGAGTAACTTAGAGTTTCTGTTTTGGTTCCGAGTCATCAGCCCGGCTGAGCCCTCCTACTCTTAGTATCATGGGCACGTTAAAGGAGTCCTTAACTCCAGAAGGCGGTGTTATTTTCCACTAGATTATGTATCAATCAATACATAAGCCGACTTTGTACAGAATTCCGCTTGTGGTGAATTACACAAGGTGTGTTTTAACCCCTGCAGACCCTACCAGTGTATTCCCTATGCGTAACGGGGGGTGTCCATAGTCCGGTAAGGTCCATAGTCCGGTAAGGTTTTAAAAATCGTTGTTGCAGAGATATGCATGGGTAGCTGCACATGATAAGTACACCTCGTTATGGACTTAACCTTTATGCAAATCACCACGAAGTTGGAGTATGTGTTGAAGTTGGTAAGCCCCAACGGAGAAAGATTTTAAAAATTGTACAAGTCTGACGCCTTCCGTGCGGGTTGACGAGCGAATGCATCGTGAACATGCCCTTCGAAACTCTTTAATTGTTCATCGTAGAATACAACAGGAAAAAAGATACCACCATATATAGGAAGGACATGCATTATGTTTCCTCTAAAAACAAACCTATATACCATCTTTGCCTTTAAAGTTGGATAATCGGAGTTAAAATGACGCCGCAGTGTTCATCCTGTCTCTCCGCCATCTTTACCAATCACGTATGACGGCAGCCAAAAGAGGTGCCCAACACAATTAAATTAGTCAACCCGCCGGTAGAGCCCCGACCATTCCAGAAAATTTAACCCTACCGACTAAAAAAATCCCATATATATTGCTGCTACCAATAACAAGGTTGAAAAGACCATCAAGGAAGCCGAAAGCGTAAAGGCATACGATCGCAGGCAACGTTTACAATGTCCCGCCATTTTGTTTGCCGGCGGCAGGTTGATCTCACCGTGACAAGGGAAATTTCTATCTCACCGTATTTGAACAATTACTGTAATACAGAATATGGCACAGATTTGCGACAAAAAAATGATATTGCAAGGCTTTAGTGTAATTCTATTCACATGGGATGCTTAAACATGAACGTATAATGACCCGCTTGTCACCTTACCGGGGTTTGGTCCCCCTTTCTGTGTTGGAAGGTTCCACTAGAATGCAAATCCCAAAAGTGCGGTGACTTTTGTGTGCAATAAAACCAAAGTGCGGAACGTCTGTGTAGCTTTAATCACAGTTATATGCCTGTTACAAGATCTAAGCTTGTTCTTGATGGGTTCAGGGCAAATTGTACGATGACAAAAGACATGCGCATTCAGTTAGAACAGTTACCGGACTATGGACACCCCCCGTTAAACATACATTTTTAAACGTGGATATTTTCGGCGTAAATGAGGGTGGTTAAGCACAATAAGAAGGCCAATTGTTAATAAGATATAAAAGAACACATAGCAAGACGAGTTTTTCTTAACCACCCTGACATTCTTTTTGTAATCTAACTTTTGTCAGGCATTGTCAGGCACATTGTAAAAAACACATAGGCTGAGGGTCACCTGGGGAATTTGGTAGAATACTGAATGCTTTTGGATGCGCACGAGACTAGTGGGTACTTTATCGTATACTGTAAAAAATATTCATTTCTACTTCCTAAAATCACCATCCATTGGAAAATAACTCCCCCCTCTGGGGTTTAGGACTCCTTTAAGTCTAGTTCCAATCAGCTCAAGTTTGAGTCAGGATATGTTAGAGAAGGACAGAAGGGGTCAGCCAAGGCATTTTAGATATTGCCATACAAACCCGCCGTATTTTGTTGTATTGTTATTGTTCTTTATTCACGACTTTCACACTTCCCAGAAGTACTTGTGCTGGGATCCAAAAACGGCAATTCTCCAGGCGACAACAATTTCACTCAGCGTGCGAAACCACTAAACATGATGGCAAGTGGGCACAGGAAATCTAATCTAACCGAGTAGAACAAAACACAACTCAGAGACGGAAGTTCGGTGCAGAACCGTGCACAGGACAGGGTTAATTTAATCTGTAATCCCTTTCTGACGGAACACGAGATGTGACCTACATGTATGAGGTCATCGGGCGAAACCACCTAAACAGTGGCGACGTGTTGGCTAGTTGTCCATAAAAATACCTTTGTCCACAAAACTTGTCAAATTCACATCCTTACTATTATTTGCCGGACAACTCATAAGTTCCTGTGTTAATACCATCCTTCTACTCAAGGTTTTAGCTATTTCCGTTTTGTTTCGCACGCTGAGGGAAATTGTTGTCGCCTGGAGAATATCCGTTTCCGGATCCCAGTACAAGTACTTCTGGGAAGTGTGAAAGTCGTGAATGGATGTTTGGTAGGTACAAAAATGTACTCACTTCTCAAGCATGTTATAATAATGGTTATTATTGGTCAAAAATTAGCGCATGTTTCACATAATACACAACATATACCTAATCTATCCACACTTGCATTTTGTCGATTTGTCGCAAGGGTCTGGGCGGCTGCCATTCGGTACCACCAGGTGACCTCAATACGACTTTCCCCAACCGAAGTCAGGTACCCATTTACACCAGGGTAGAGTGAGGAAAGTCGTGTAAAGTGCCTTTCCCAAGGGCACAAGATCGGTGACACGACAGGATTCGAACTCGGGACCTC
Source organism: Branchiostoma lanceolatum (assembly GCF_035083965.1). Lineage (NCBI taxonomy): Eukaryota > Metazoa > Chordata > Leptocardii > Amphioxiformes > Branchiostomatidae > Branchiostoma > Branchiostoma lanceolatum. Next base: position 16,289,383 of record NC_089735.1, read on the forward strand.
TTGGTTCTGAGCCGAACGTTCAGCCGTTGCGCCGTTGCGTTCTGCTGTTGTGCCACACAACCCCATTTATGTTTTCTCTCTGCAGTATGAAGCCTACAGTGTTGAACAAGCTGCAGGTAACACAACAGGAGCAGCCAAAATGCTGTACGACATGTGAGTACACGCTGTAGGAAATGTCATGCATATTATTATTACATCATAATTAGATGTT